>NC_133793.1:7251614-7441150 GCF_003597395.2 Chelonoidis abingdonii
CTTTCGTTGCTCAGGAAAGCTCAATGCTGAAATAAATTTTGTTATGTCTCTAAGGTGCCACAAGTACTCCATGTTCTTTTCAGGGAGGAAAGATAACTTTCTGACAGTGAAGCGAATGAGGAGTGGCCCATTTTCAGACAGTTGACAAGAAGGTGTGAGTAATGGTAGAGAAGAATTTAAGTAGTTGGGGAAAAATCATGGTGGAAGTTGTACAGGCAAGGCAGATTAGAAAAGCATGTGGCCATTGGGTGGTGTGGTGTGGAGCCCACTCAGTAGGCCAGCGGAGATCGTGCGCAGGGCAGAGGAGGGTAAGGTCTGTTACAGCCCTGTTGGACCCTCCTGCCAGTTCTGAGATTCCACTTTTATGGGCTGCTACATCCTGAACAACCTTGGACTCGGAGATATCGAGCTCTCGTGTGTGAAATAGCAGCCACTTTATTCCCGTTAGTGAGCTCCATGCCAATCCCCGTTCTGCCTCTCACCCCTATTGCTACAGTGTTAATGTACTATGACAAGCCCATGATTCAGGAATGCCTACATGTGTCATTGTGATTGCAACTCTAAACAACACTTCATTCCTTCCCAGTATTCGTTCCTGAACTGTTTGCCTCACACTTTATACTAGTGTGGTAACGGTGCACTTTCGCTCTGGTGGAGAGACATGTTTCTACCATGTGGGGCAAAAAAAATACCGTTTTGTTTCGCATATGTGATTCAAATCCTCATATTCCCCCCTTGCAAGTGAGAGGGGTGGATGTCTCAGCTTAGCCCCGAGTCCTGCTGGTCACAACCCTTCTGTGCCTTCACCAATGACTGCACTGAAGGATTAATAGGGCTCCACATGGCCAGACAAGGGTCATCTGTAAGTTGTTGAGCTTGCTAGCGATCACGGGCCCTTGAGCGCTTAAATTATTGCAAGGCAAGGACCATGGTTGTGCTTTCTATGTAAAGTGACCGCCCACCTGTGGCATTATAAATACTGTAATTGCCTAACGTATTCCGTGCCGATTACTCATAAACCAGTGGGAAACCAGGAAACAAGAACTTACCTAAATCCGGCGGTCCGAGCTGAACTAGAACTTGACCCAATCCTAAGGACTCAGTCTGTGCCTGGTATCAACCGCCTGAAAACTGCCATATGCCTCATTGCCCTGCTATCTTTTCCACGAGATTTTCACTGCCTGGTTTTCTGTCCTCTGCCCTTTTCTTCTCTCACTTATCTCGAATCTGTTGCATTTGTGCGGCTGGCCTATTTGAGCACCGCTCCTCTTTTGTCTTCTGAGTACACAATAAACCCCCAGAAACGCATGTGCTGCCAACATTCTCTTCAGCCAGGGCTCACTCTGTTAGGGAACCTTAGCGCACAGGGCCCTGTGTTGAGGGTTGACTAGGCAGTTGGACAGGACGGACAGGGTGCGCTCCGGAATGTGTGAGCCTGGTGACATTCGCACAGCCTTGGTGACATCTCCAGTCCCCTCCTCTGGCTCCCTCTCAGTAATGAGGATACCTGACAGTTTCAGAGAATAGCAGCCGTGTTATCTGATTATCCGCAAAAAGAACAGGAGTACTGTGTGGCACGTTTAGAGCACTATACAACCACTTCGAATTATTTCGCAGTGAGCTTGTTGGTGACTACAGCTCTACTTCTTTGGATGGCAGTGCATGGAAACACAGGACAGGATATAGTTTCTGACCATACAGAGAACATGAAAAGGTGGAAGTATGCATGACCAAATAGGAAAGAGTCTAGATCATTGAGATGAGCATCATCAGCATTGGAGAAAACTTTTGAAGTGATAAACTAAGATGTCTCATGCTGAAATAAATTTGTTAGTCTCTAAGGTGCCACAAGTACTCCTGTTCTTTTTGCGGATACAGACTAACACGGCTGCTACTCTGAAACATTTTCTCCCTTGGTAACCTGCTGTTAAGTAAATTGTCTCCTTAGACTAACTTCACACTTGGTAAGGCAACTTCCATTCTTTCATGTATTTATACCTGCTCCTGTATGTTCCACTCCATGCATCTGATGAAGTGGGTTCTAGCCCATAAAAGCTTATGCCCAAATAAATGTGTTAGTCTCTAAGGTGCCACAAGGACTCCTCATTCTTGCTGTAAGGTTCATTCCAGGGGGCAGCTGGTCCTCTGAATGGGAGCAGCTCCCTTGTGTGTTTCCTGGGGAATTCCCAATGCCAGCCTGTGCCATTTATATTTCTAATGCAGCCCTCCAGACAGAAAGGTAAGGAGGGGGACTGACCTACTGGTCACACAGACACTATCCAACAGACTTGTCATTGTCCCTCAGCACACTGAATTGTTTTTCACGCTACCTGGTTACTCCTCAATCATATACCAGCATTCCTGACAAAGGCCCAGCATATCTTTTTCAGACAAGATATAGCGCAATAAGTGTGTGTGTTGAAATTGCCCAAAGCTGTGGAGGAGGCAACAGTGACCAGCACTTGTGCTTCTGCAACAGGTCACTGTGAATTATTTTCCAGCTATCTCCAGGAAGCGCTGAGCGAGCATGGCATGGCCGGTACAGCAGTGACAACCATGAAATCCTCACTGTTCAGGGTGGGTTTCTTACACATATACTCTCTGTTATGCAACAAGATCCTTCAAGGATGAAGAACAATTCAGGGGACTTGGTTACTGCAGTGCAGAGAGAGGGTCTGGGCAGGGCACAGTAGGATGCCATGTAACCAGCACTGGAATACAGACGGATTAACAACTTTTATAGAGGTGGATGAATAATGTCCAAATATATTTGTCCAAAAAATATTGTAGAATTAATTTCATGAAATAAATTAAACAAAACAGTCAAAAAACAAAACAAAACCAGCACTGAGGCCCCTGGCAGGATGCCCTGCACTTTGCTCCAGCCCAGGGGCCTGCTCCTCTCCCAGATGGGGGATTAGAAACCAGGAGTCCTGGCCATTTCCCCGGCAGGGTGCCCAGCGGCTGAGACCCCACTCCCCACGGCAGGGGGCGCTGCGTTTAGCGCCAGCAGGCAGATGGAAGCCTAAACCACCCCGCGCCTTCTAACCCTGCCAGCAGTCTTTGTGGCGGATAAGACCCGCCCCCTCCTCAATCCCGCCCAATCATCCTCCACCCTGGCCCTTGTGCATCAGCGATTGGCTACTCCGTACATCAGTCAGGAGAGACGCGAGCGGGCGAGTCAAAGCGGCCCAATGGGAGTGCTAGGAGGGCGGGCCCGCGGAGGGTTGCTTGTGTGGGGCCCGGTGGACGGGGGAGCAGCGATGGCACCGAACGTGCAGAGCCGGGAAGGCGAAGGCCGGAGTCTCCGCAGGGGCCTCCGGGCCGTGCTGCTGGGGCCGCCCGGGGCGGGCAAGGGCACCCAGGTAAGGGGCCGGGAATGCCCGGCGGGGACACGTGGGCCGGGAATCCCCGGCAGAGCCCTGCGTAGGGGGCGGCCAAGGTCACTAGTGAAGTCCGGCAGAGAACCCAGGAGTCCTGGCCCCGCCCCCCTTCCCGGCCTTTGGGACCTTCTCCCCTCCCAGGCCCCCCAGGCACGCGTCGCCGAGGGAAACAGCAACCCAGGAGTCGCTTGGGCCCCGGCGCCCCCTTTCCCGGGCCGTGTTGGGAGCCGTCATCTCCCTACCCAGAGCGAGAACGCCCAAATTGAGAACCAGGAGTCCTGGCCCCCGCCCCCTTCCACGGAACTTTGGGGACCCTTCTCCGCCTCTCCCAGAGCGGGGAATTAGAACCAGGAAGTCCTGGCAGCCCCCCCTCTGTCCCGGCCTTTGGGAACTTCTCCGAGTGCCCCAGATGCAGGGAGATATAGAACGGCCAGGAGTCCTGGCCCCGGCGCCCCCACTTCCCGGCCTTTGGGGCGACCCTTCCTCCCCCCCCTCCGGGCGGGGAGATAACACCCAGGAGTCTGGCCTCCGCCCCCCAGTTGGGAGCCCGGCCCTTTGGGACCTTCTCCGGGCTCCCAGAAGCGAGGAGTAATGAAAACCCCAGGGAGAGTCCTGGCCCCGTCCCCAGCCCCGCCCTTCCTCGGGGCCTTTGGATGACCTTTCCTCCTCGCCCAGAGCGGGGAATAGAACCGACAGGAGTCCTGCCCCCCCCCCCTTTCCCGGCCCGGGGCGCTCTCTCCCCTCCCAGCAGCGGGGAATAGAACCCAGGAGTCTGGCCTCGCCTCTTCCGCTCTCGCACCTGACCTCCCCTCTTCCCCTCCCGAGCGGGAATAGAACCCAAGAAGTCCTGGCCCTCGCCCCTTTCCCGCACCTGGGACTTCTCCTCCTCCAGAGCGGGATAGAACACCCAGGAGTCCCCGGCCCCGCCTTGTCTCGGCCCCTGGGATCTTGGCACCCTCCTCCCCAGCAGCGGTAGAATAGGAACCCAGGATCCTGGCCCGCCCCCCGTCCCGGCCCTGGGCGATTTCTCACTTCGCCCTCCAGAGCGCGGGGATTAGAACCGCAGACCGGCCCACCCCGGGCTCCTCCAGCGATATGAACCCAGGCGTCCACCCCGCTTTCCCGGCCTGGGACCTTTCTCCCCTCCAGAGCGGGGAATAGAACCCAGGAGTCCTGTTGCCCGCGCCCTCTTCCCGGCCCCCCGCGTCCCTTCTCTCCCCCCCAGAGGGAAATACGAAGGCCGATGGAGTCCTGGCCTGCGCCCTTTGCTGGGCGGAGTCTCACTAGGCCGTGCTCCTCGCTCAAGAGGCGGGTGAGAATGGAAGAAGTCCGGCAGTCTTGGCGCCTGCCACGCGCGTCCCGGCCTCTTGGGGACCGTCTTCCTCCCAGAGTGGGCGGGAGATAGAGAACCCAGGCGTGGCGGACGTGTGCGCCTGCCCCCAAGCGCTTGCACCTCCACGGGTCCCACCAGTCGGGGCGTGTCCTCATTCCTTCGCGATCGAGAGGGAAGAAACTCTCACGGGTCCCGCACGTGCGGACGCTTGCTTCGTGGGCGGCCCAGAGCGGGGATAGAACCATAGGAGTCCTGGTCCCTCACCCCCTTGCCAGGGGCCTCCTCCTCTCCCACAGAAAGAGAATAGAACCCAGGAGTTCTGGCTCCTGCACCCCGTCCTGGCCCCTGGGGACCTGGGCTCCCCTCCCAGAGTAGGACTAGAACCACAAGTCTTGGGGCTCCCGTCCCCCCTTTCCTGGTACTGGACCTTCTCGCCCCCCATCCAGAAGTGCGGGATATAGAACCCGCCCAAGATCACCAGGGGAGTCCTAGTCCCCACTGCCCTTGGGCCCGGTACCTGCTTCCCGTCCAAGCGGGGAATAGAAATCCAGAGTCCTGGCCCCGCCCCTCTTCCCGGCACTGTCCCCCTCCCACAGGCGGGGATAGATCCAGGAGTCCTTGCCCTGCCCCCCTTCCCGGCCCCTGGGCCTTTCTTCCCTCCCAAAGAGGCATGGGCGCCCTCAGAACCCAGGACAGCCGGTCCTGCGCTTCCTGCCCTGGCGGAGCTTCCCGGCCCTGGGCGCCCATGTTGCACTTTCCACAGACATGGGGAATAAACCCCTGTCAGGAGTCGCGGGGCCACTGGAGCCTTCGTCCTCTCCGCAGCAGCGCTTGGGAAAGAACCTTAGGGAGTCGGTCCCTCCCCCTTGCCCAGGGCCTGCTCCTCGCTCCCACAGAAGGGAATAGAACCCAGGAGTTCTGGATCCTGCACCCCTTCCTGGCCCCTGGGACCTGCTCCCCTCCCAGAGTAGGGAATAGAACCCACAAGTCTTGGCTCCCGCCCCCCTTCCTGGTACCTGGGGCCTGCTCCTCTCCCAGAGCTGCTTGGGGCATGCTCCCAGACCATGTTAAAATAATTTGTCTGGCTCTCACGGCAAAACCAGCTCCTTTGTACCAATGTTACCAAACTCTGTTTGGATTTTAACCCTTAACTTTTTAATATAGCTTCCATCACTGTGAGGTGAAATTACTTCCTGTGATTAAAAACTTCACCTGTGCAGAATCAATGGGATCTGTTCATGGAAATTGCACCAAATTCACTTTTTATTCTATTTTCTCCCATCATAGGCTCCTAAACTTGCTGAAACCTATTGCGTTTGCCACCTGGCAACAGGTGACATGCTGAGGGCCATGGTGGCTTCAGGATCGGAGCTGGGTAAAAGGTTGAAGGAGACTATGGATGCTGGGAAGCTGGTGGGTATAGTGAGATAGATACTGCTAATGAAAGTTTCAGTCGTCTGGGTATATTGAGAGGCCTGAAAAAAGCATTTTTTTAAAAAAAATACTAGCCTGCGGTGATCAAACAGCTGTCCTTCATATAGAAACCAATGACAAATCCAGACCAGAAAACTAAGAACAACTTCCAGGACAAATGTGTGATTTCCTCTCCTCTTCCCCCTAATGCCACAGGAAAGATGTCTTGTAAAGATGCTTCTCCCTATCCTGCATAGATCTGAGTTTTCTTCCTTAAAATTCCTGTTTTCTTAGCTTCTAGCTTTCCCTTTTGCTTTATCTAGTTTCACAGAACACAGAGTAAATCCTGATTAATCAGCTTCTGGTTAATAAACACTCCATTACCCCAAACTGTGGTTATGTCTCTGGGAACAGGTGTTATCACTATGGCACTCCCAAGCCTCCTGTTCACGTGGTGCTCCTAAGCACTGCAGAGTGAAGATTCCAGTTATCCAAGATATCATATCTCCTGAGTCCTTTAGATAATTGGGGTTCATCTGTAATTTGTAAGGAGAAAATAAGGCCTTAAGACCATTTACCGTCACAGTTACATAGGGCGTTAAACTCTTCCATGTAAAAATGGCTTGGTTTGGGGTCCTAGATGACTGTACTTAGTACTTGTGGCACATTTCGTCCATAGACTTCAAAGCATTTTGTCAAGGTGGGTAAAGCTCTTAATAGGGAAGTTGAGGCAGGGAGTGAAGTAACTTGCTCAAAATAACAGTTGGAGCTGAGGTCTACTTACTCCCAGGCTGGTGCTCAATCCATTGCATCATTTTGCCTCCCTTTATGCATAACTGTATACCCAGGTTCAGACCTCAAGTTTCCCCCCGTTCTTTCCTCTTCTTTCCCCATGTGTTACACTGAATCATGCAATAGCAGGCTTTAGTACGCTTAAGAAAACTCCTCCCAGTAGGCTTTGTGATAGCACAGTGAGACTGCTTATCTTCAGCCTTCATGTGGAGCTTGCATTGCATCATTGAGCCTGCAATATCACAACTGGTTATGAAAGATAGGAGCACTATCTAGAAAGACGGGCAGTTATCTTTAACGTGCCTGATACTGGGAACACTGAACTGCATCGGCAATATATAGCTTAGTTTGATGGAAGTATAGCAATTCCCAAAGCCCATTCTTGGAATGTGTTTACTTTTTTTAAATAATGTAGCTTTCTTTTAAATGAATGGTTGCATCAGCCTCAGAATCATGGAAATAACCTTAAATTCCAACCAAACCATCCAGCCTCTATTGCATCATCCATTTTAGGGCTCTTGCCTGTAACGGTTCATCTATCCAGCAAAGAAAATTCTGCGGCTGTCCTGTGCCAGCTGTCTCGGGACCAGGCTTTGGAGCTGTTTCATTGCTGCGTAGACTTTGCCCGCTGAAGTTCGAGCTCTAGGACCTTTCCACCTTGCAGAGTCCTAGAGCCATGGCTGTAGCCTGAGCTCAGAAGTTTATTCAGCAATGAAACAGCCTCGCAGCCCAAGCCCTGCAAGCCTGAGTCAGCTGGAACTGGCCAGCCATGGGTTTCTAGTTGATGTGTAGACATACCCTAGCCTACCCGAAACCCTAGGACCAGATTCTGGTAGGCTGCAATAGCATAAATCAGGAATAACTTCACTGAAGACAATGGAAAGTTACTTTGGATTTAAACCAATAACATTTGGCCACTAGTCTGAATTGTTGTCTTCCACAGTCAACTTCATCCCAATTTTATGTTCAGATTGGAGTATAAGGAAGCCAAGTAAAGCTTAGATGCTGCAAGCACCTTTACGTGTTAACTTTAAGCATGTGAGTTAAGTCATGTGCCTAAAGTTAAACATGCATGTAACTTTGCAGGAATGGCGCCTGTCTATCTCTACAGGGGAAACGGTGAAATTGTGCATTTCTCAGCACCTTTTTAATAAACAAAGTAAACAAAATAATCCTTAATCTTTGTTATAGGGGTTGACTCCTGCCTGTAGGGTCTGTGCAATCTGTCCCATGATCAGCGAATGCACAAGTTAAGAGTCTCATGATGCTGTTCACTGGCCCACATTGTGTGGCCAGTGAAGTAGTATTTGTCCTCCTTGACCCTGTTAAACGCCTGTCTTGCTGTCTACGTATTACATACACACACATAGCAAAAGAGAACCCTTGCTTCCTGACTAGGGTGTGTTTGAACTTGCAGCTTTTGCATTGTATGAACAAAACTTTGCTTTCAATTATATTACACCTGCCCACAATTGACATTGCTATTTTGTGTTGGTTTTGTTGCACATAGGAGCAGGTGCAGACTAGGTACTCGCGATCCCTGGGCTCCAATGTGTGTATTCAGTGGCTAGCAGGTGTGAAGACAATTTTCGGTGAAGTCAGTTGAATTGCAGGGGTGTCAATAAGGGCACCCTATGGTCCATGATGCTTAAGATAGGACAGTGCTGGCCTAGTCGGGTCTGTTTACTGTTTTTAATGAGCTGAATGAGACTTTCTTCTAAGGTGAGTGATGAGATGGTGGTGGAACTGATTGAGAAAAATCTGCAGACTCCTCCCTGCAAAAATGGCTTCCTGCTGGATGGTTTCCCTCGCACAGTGAAGCAGGCGGAGATGGTACGTGACTTCAAATCCTCTGGCTCAGTAGCTCTTGTTACAACTCCATTCCCACCCCCAGTCATGTCTCTAGAGGAGACTTGATTATGTCGGAACTCACTCTATTGCAGTGTGTCTGTGTACTTAAGGGGAATGTTTTCTATTACAGCTGGATGAGCTCATGGAGAAGAGAAGCGAGAAACTAGATTCTGTGATTGAATTCAGCATTGCTGACTCCTTACTCATCCAGAGGATCACTGGACGGTAATAATTTTCCTTCCTCCACAAATAAGCCAAGTCCTTTTTTCTTACCGTTTTCCCAATGGGTTGAGAGAACAGTGAATTTTGGTTCCTGGGATAATTTTACCACTGGGTGGAGCCAGCTGTGTCAAAGCACCTCAATCCTGGCGTGCTTCAGCCTTTGCTATTTCAGTCTTTGCTCCACACACATACACGATTCTGCTGTCACACCTCAGTACTGACCTGTAGCATGCCCTGCTATTCCCATCTTGGGCCTTCCTTGAACAAAGGCTGTCTGTCTGTCTGCCACAGGTAGTGGTTGGTAATATGACTAAGCATCAAGGGAAAATGTGAAACGCTAATGCCTTATGATGTATCTTCTCTGGTGTTATCACTGCTTCATTGTATTACCCTGCAAGATGAAGTGCAACCAAACATTTTTGTCTTGGATTGGACATGACCATTTGGGTCCAGCAGAAGTTCTCCATTACATCACCTAGTCCTTTAAAATATGGATTTCCAGAAGATTCCTGCCTCACTCCTGGACAAAGTACTCCTCCACCACCCCCCAGAACAGCTTCTTTTCTTCAGCTCCCTGGAGAGCTGCCTGATTGAATTGACTCAAGCAAATTTATTGATAGAGTGAAAAACACCTGTGCTGCTGCGGATGTTTCTCATGCTGACTGGTGTTTGGTTGTCTTATCATGAGCGCAGAGGTACTTTGCTGACCTTTGTTTTTGGTTTTAGGCTGATCCACCCAGCAAGTGGCCGCTCTTACCACGAGGAGTTCAATCCCCCTAAAGAGCATATGAAGGACGATGTATGTGAGCTACTGATACATTTCTCCTGAGGTCTTATTTAAATTACCTTCAGACCAATAACCAAGCTTTTACTGCCCTGTCTTCCCCTATTGTCACCCATTTGACTAGAGATGAGTTTAATGGAGGGGAGGGCTCTGCTGGGCTGTAACAAGCTGCAGATTTGGCCTGTTCACTGTTGCCTTCCTTTCTCAGGTCACCGGGGAGCCCTTGATCCGCCGTTCTGACGATAATGAAGTGGCTTTGAAGACTCGGCTGAAGTCCTACCACACCCAGACCATCCCGCTGGTAGACTACTACACCAAACGAGGGATCCATACAGCCATAGATGCCTCCCAGTCCCCTGACGTGGTGTTTGCCAGCATCTTGGCAGCCTTCTCGAAAGCCACATGTAAAGACCTGGTTATGTTTGTTTAGGGCTCTGCTAGTGCAGCACACTCCTTTCTCCTGTGGGGTCAGGGAGAGGAATGGCCCATTAGAGAGCGGAAGGAGTGGGGATGACAGCCGGAGAGAGGGCTGTGCAAAGTGTCCATTAAACAAGCAGTTGCTGGTCTGTTTTTCTGACCTATGTCAGCATGCTGGTATGTTTCCGTATACCTGTGTATGAGAGAGAATATAGCCTGTAGGGGGCGCAGTGAGCTAATGTACCCGCTCTTTGCTGCTAATAACAGGATTAGATCCAGTCAGGTCAAAAGTGAAAGTTTGGTTTCTTCTGAAGAGTCCTAGTTGATGGGAAAACAGCTGCACTTTCCGTTGTTTGATCTGTTTGGCTGGGACCCAGCATGGCAGTAGCAGGAGTACTGAAGCTCATGGCTGATCTGGGAGGGGGGAGGGGGAAGCTCGCAATACACAGGTCAGTGGCGTCTTCCATGCCTCGCTGTATGGCTGTGGGAAAATACAACACTCTGTCTGCTTGCAGGAAGTGAGCGGTGCCTGTGTGGGAGGAGGAATGAATGCAAAATATGTGAGTGGAGAGTGTGCTGCTTAGTACCATTTCAGAGCAGACGCCTTTATCCTGTGGTACATGTCCTATTTATTTTATACTGCGTGAGCAGTGCTGTAATAACCAGCCTTGTTTTCTTGGAGGGGAATCTGGATCCCAGTGGGTTTGACTCTAAAGGGGGAAGGTGATCGTAGGCCATAGGAGACTGACCTTTGGAAATGGGGTGGGAACGGAAGCTGTCTCCTCATCCCCTGATCACAGGAGACGATGTGGCGAGCCCTTCGTGTCATTTTCTCAAGGTTTCCAAACAAGTCATTCTTCAAGAAGTATGCGATAAAAGCTTTGAGTGTCCTTGAGCCCTTCTGACCTGCCTTTTGATATCATGGAAATGCACTTGGGTTTCTCAAGCAAGCCTAAGTGCTCGTGTTGAAACCCGTGCTGCCTGATGTTGATTTTAACGTGACAGAGGTCATGCTGCCCTCACAGTAAAAACACGGCTGGTATGAAAGGAACGAACTCTGTCCTATGTGGAAATCTCAACAGTACGTGGAAGCTTCTGGTGTAAATGCTTATTTGCCCAGATGAAGCTGAGTGTCCTTTAACCTTCAGTATATTTTGCTGACTTGGTGTAATAGGCTGTGTAATCTCATTGTGTACAGGAGATGTGGAGTCTGTGTGCTGAGCTGCCTGAGGGACTGGCCCATTCAGTTTGGGGGTCAGCCAGGAGGCATTCTTCTCTTCTTTTGTTCACAATTTACTGTTAATCACACTCTGCTCCTGGACATCATTTCCTGTGAAGTACAGTCGTCCCCTCCCCCTTTCAAAAATCTGTAAATAGCCCCAGAAACTGAAAGTGGTCTTGTCACTGCTGCTCTCTGAAAGCATGTGACTGCGCGGAAAGGGGCGTGGACGGAAAACAGAAGTTTAGACTCTTGCTCTATTTGGGTCTTCCCCAACTTCCACTGCCTTGCAGTGGTATTTCCGCTTGTTTCACCACAGCATAGACTGTGGTTGTGTTGCTAGTGGGGTGCTGGGTACAGATGCTCTGAAAGCAGATCGGAGCTTCCAGTTAGTTCAGGAATGTAAGAAGACTGGTATAGACAGCAATGGAAATGAGTGTCTGTTGGAGCCACTACGGTATAATTGTTTGCCTAGAATGACAGAAACGGTCCCTTGAGTGTACTTGAATCTCTTGAGAAGGGGAGCCCATATAGCAGTAATCTAATGGCAGATTCCCACTAAATCGCCTGGATTTGGGAAACAGCACACCCCACTCCCATGTGCGATCTGCATCTGTCCTACATGTCAGCCTCATTCTGCTGTTAACTATGATTGTTTGGTTTTTATTCCTTAAATCTGTTTGTTTTTTGTTTTTTCTTTTTGTTTCCCATTTATTTCAGCTCAGTGACTCCATAGGCCAGACAAGACACCACCAAAGGCTGCATGCTCCATCACCTCACTCCATCCCTTCCCCTTGGGAGAAAGGGAGGGTTGGGAGGGATGGGGGGGGTCATGGCTGATCAGAGGAAAGGTGGGGAAGAAGAAGGCAGAGTGGTTTTTCTCATCAGAATCATGTTCAAGAGGAGATTGATCTTTAATTAAAAAAAAAAAAAAAGACAAATATTTGGGAAGGAAGAACACATTGAATGGTATGAAAATGGATTTCTGTGCCAAAGATCAGACCGCTGAGCCTTTGCCCTGCGATGAGCCTTGGTCTTGGTGCTATTTCAAGCTTCCAAATGGGACTCCGGGTACTGCGATTGCTTGGTAGCTCTGCATGGTTTCTTTTTTTTCCTTAACATCATTGTAGAATGTGTTTCTGCTTCCTAAACTTAATTCCCCTGTTGTAGGACCAAAATAAATACGTGAAATGACTCCTTAGCTCTGTAATGGAGAAAAGAGCTGACTAAATTGTACTTTCCTCATTTCCTGGATATTTTGGCCTTCCTAAAACAAGGCAAAGGTGGTCTGAGGAGCTTTCTGCTCCTGTGTGATACCATCCGGGACCTGAGCTCGAGCCCAAGCCTTCTATCTTTCTGATCTTGATAAAGCAGAACTTCCTAAAATGCTGAAGAAATACGTAGGATTTTACCCCTCTTCCACTTGACTAGAAGCGACAATGAATTCATTTTTTTGCCTCTTTTTACAAACCAAATGCTGCCTTGTCTAGTCTCTGAATCAATAAAATATACTTTACATTTTGTAGCTGTAGCTGTGTTCTCTTTTTGACCTACACCCAACACAGGCTGGCCGAGGTGATACATACTGTAGACTACATAGACCAGAATGGAGAGGGTAGAGAGGATGACTAGGAAGTCCAGCCAGAGAACTCCGCTCTGTGCAACTAACAAACATACCCTGCCATTTTCTTTCTTAAATACATTTCAAACTTCCTACTACGGAAGCAATTGTTCCCAGTGCTGTCCCTGTTCTGTCTCTTCAGCTCTTGTATATGAAGAAATTAAAGGTAGATTCCTTTGAGCTTTGACCCTGTCTTGGCTGGCGCTTGTCTTCTGTGTGTTTTCAGAGCTGACATCTCTGAGAGTTCTAATAGTTCTCTATTTCCATCAGTGGTGTGTGCCCTCATGTGGTCCTATATTCTTTCCCCACTCCCACCACGACTACACATCAAGTTTTACTGCATTTGAGTGTAGCAGATTCTTCTGCACTGTAGTCTGTGACCATCACCTTTTCTTTGAAAACCCGAGAGCAGTCAGAATACAGAGCCCAGTTGTGCCGTGCAATAGCTGGCCAGGTTTCCCTTGAGAATGGCTGTCGCAGAATGCAGACGGGGGAGTAGAACAGTTTGTCTGAGCTGAACCTCTGTTGGGTATAAATGGATCTATTCTGTAATCCTTTTCCCAGCCCATTGACCTTGAGTGGTCTCTGGGAAGGAGATGCTTTACAAGTCTAGTAAATTGTTCCTGTTAAACGACTTCACTCCTGCAAGCTGCTTATTCTGTGATCTTTTGAAAGTTGTGTATGTATTTCATGCAGATAATTTATTCAGCAACAGGGGAAGAAAATATGCCCTAGGACCAGCGTGGTGTAGGACACTGAATTTTCCCTTTCATTCAATGTGGTATGAGTTGTTCTCCAGTGTAGCAGTCTCCCTTGCTAAGGAAAAGCTGCTCCCGGGCATTGGCTGCAGAAAGCATCAAGCTGCTTTTCCTTCTGAAGTGTGCTGCGGGCTTCAGTGGCGGCATACCTTCCCCCCCCCCCCCCCCCCGATTCATAGCATCTGTGAAGGAGAATGGAGCAAACTTCCTCCTCTGCACGGTGTTCCAGGCTGCTGAGAGCACACCGTCCTCTGGCTTGTAGCATCTAGGCTTGGGGCTGGGGAATGTCACATCCGCTGCATTCCCTGCAAAAGAGCATCTGGCTTGGAATCCAAAATGAATTCCTGCAGTGCAGCAAGCCCATAGAGTGAGGAACAAAGCATCTAGATACCACAGTGCATGCTGGGGGGCTGGCTATGCATAGAGACCACCTGGCCCCTCTGGACACTGCCGAGCATCTGGGTGGGAGACCTGTACTGCCTAATGGTGCTTATTAAGGAGGGAGATCAGAGTCCCTACAGTACCCACCCTGCCCCTCCCCCCAGCTGCTTGTGTTGCAATGAAATTTAAAGCCATCCCCTTATTTTACTCCTAACATTGCTGCCTTTCTGTCCTGCACGCTCCCAGCACTGCTTCTTTTGGTTGCTGCCAGGCATTGCTTAATAAGGGCTGTGGGCAATACCAAGCGAGTTGGCGGGAGGGAGAGGGAGAGGTCCAGGGGATGGAGTTCCCCAGCTGTTGCTATGGCAACTGTTTCCAAGCGGAAACCCCAAATGCTGCAGGAACAGCACCGTGAGGGGGAGGCTGCCATTGGCTGGGCGGGCAGGGCTGCTGGGTGACATGGAAAGTGGGGACAGAACAAGGGAAGCTGCTGAGTGAAGCGGAGCCTAGAACAGGAGGGGGAATCTACAGTAGGTAAGAAAGAGGAACCCCCCCCCCCTCCAAAGCTCATGGGACTCTCCCATCCCCCTTTTGGGGTTCAGGGAGGGTTGTCCCAATGGGAAGATATCAAGGGTCCAGTAATGCCCTCTCCCGATCTGGGGTTTTATAAGGTTGCCCATCACCCTGGTATCTGAATCCTCTCTCCATCCCCCTGCCTAGAGTTCCCCAACTGTTCTTGGCACCTGTACTGATTTCACCTGACTCTGGGGCTGCCAGCCACAGTACCAGGCACTGTATCCTAGGGTGTGCAATGCCCTGGTAGCTGCTGTGACGTGTGGGTTACTCTGAAGCTCTGCATGGCTGTTATTGGGAGCAGCCCCTGAGCTCTGCGCTAGATCAGAGCCTGAACTGCTGGGTAAGGGTGTGCGTGTGTGTGTGTGGGTGATAGCACCAGTGTGGTGGGGCAGGAGGAAGGGTTGTCTGAGCACCACTTGGTTGTGCGAGTGCATGCCACTGAATGGAAAGCAGAGAAAGGAATGGACCAGGAGGGGCTTAGGGTACCCTGAGTTTCACAGTGGTGCTGTAGAACAGGAGCTTTTGAGTTTAGCTGATGTACCTGGTGGAGGGAAGCAGAGCTCTCTTGTGGGGTTAGAACGGGTGCCGCTGAACAAGTGAATCTGAGATTTGAAATGACCCAACCTCCAGGACACACCCCCAGGTAAATAAGAGGGTGGTGAACAATGCAGGTGCAGTGGAGCCCAAGTCAACAATGCATATAAGAGAGCCTAGATTATTGGTCGCCGAAGTCTATGGTGCTATTATGATTGAGGCCAGAAAGCACTGGTGAGGAACCACTGCTTGAGAGAGGGTGGCCTGTCATCCTGCTATTTCTGGGAGTTTTCTAGTTTTGTCCGGATACTAATCCTGCAGGCCAGCAAGGTAGGATAGTGACAGGTCTCAAAATAATATTTGATGTCACGTTGCTTTGCCATAGAACAATTGCATCTGTTCACCTAGTATAACAAATTAAGGGTGAAATTCACCCTCTAAGCCCCATTGGGCTTAAGTAGTACTAAGGCCTAATGCTGGCCTGCTGCACGGGGTGAATTTCGTCAGTGTTGATACCTGTGGGAGGAGTGAATTCCATCGGTGTTGATACCTATAGGCTAGGTTTACCTTTTCACCCTAACCCTTGAAAAAAACCTGTTGGTTTTACAGTTACATTTCCATGGCACAGTATAGCGTTTTTGTACATTCAAGTATGCTGGATATAGAAGCCAGGGGGATGTCATCAGCAGAGAAAGGGAGTTAGCTGTGGTAAAATGTAGCTAGCTCTGGCTGTTTCTGCCAGACCTTCACTATATCAACACCTACAGCATGTATGTGATTGGGAGAAGGGTAGCTGGGATAGGAACAGTGACTGAAGCAGGCTGTCAGCCAAGCAGGGGTGGTGATTAAATCTCTCCTGTAACTTAGAAAATAAAAACTAGAGATTGGAAACGCTGGAAAACATTAACCTCAGTGGGAAAGTACATACACTACTGAAAACACCGGAATGGAGGCGTGCCAGTAAAATTATGGGCATCGTCTTATGCTTCTCTCATTAAAACTGTTTAAAAATCTTTCCCACGTATGTGGGAGCACAATACTTCATTGAAAGGCTGCAGAACTGAATGAAACAAAGGTGCCAGGAGCTGTTGTATAAGAGGTACCATGGGGCGACAAACCTTAGAAACACCTGAGAGAGAGAGTGAGTGGGTGGATTCTTAATGAGCAGGATAACGATGCTTTTTGCTAGGCTGCAAATTTACCCCTAGCTCTGTAAACCATTTCCACAAGGGATGCTGGTTCTATGCAGAGCTATCGGGGATGGCTCAGGGATAGCTACTCTGCAGATTATTTTGAGGTAATTACGTAAACAGCTAATGTTGCTGCCCATGACTTCACTGGATAGTGTTGGGTCCAAGCCCCCAGCTTTAAAGGCCTTGTGGGATTTTCGGAGCTGGCTTATTGCCTCACTCAGGTGGCTTAGATCATCAGCTGGGATTTATTTTTCTGATGTGGGAGGAAGGCACTCTGTCTGTGCTGGCTTTTGAAACTGTGCTTGAGTACAGGTGAGGCCTGGGTGATAGGTAGCCAAATGGGGATCTACCATTGCTGGGCTGTCCAGATCAGAAAGGCCCAAACTATGCCAGAAATACCATGCTTGTCTAAGTAAAAGCTTAGCCTCTCTGGTGGCTTTTGAATCCTGTTCGCCTGCAGTTTGGGCCCCCTGTATGCTTGCTGGCTAAATGGTAATTACAGACACATGGCTCGGATGACTTCTGAATCATGCGCCAACTTGATTTCCAAACACAGTTTGAAAGTCAATGGAGATGGAGCCTTAAACAGGCAGAAAGGAGGCTAATGCCCCCTTATCTCTGCCTCCGAATTGTTCAGAGGCTTTTCCTATGACTTTTCTACACTAGAAAACGGATGGTAACATGAATATACTACGGTTTGGTTCTTTGTGACCAAGTCAGGTTCTAACACATTTGGTAACAAGTGGTAACAAGTTCTTCAGCTACTTTATGTTTCCTGGCATCGATGGACCCCAACAAAGGTAACCCGAAACTGTCTTCTGTGGCACAAACGGTTAGGCCTGGGATTTGTGGTGGATCTTTGCCCTGCAAGATAGGTTAGGAGATAGGGAAGCAAGAAGCCCTGGCTGGCTGAGACAGAGAACCGATGCTTTGGCAAAGTAACACACTGTTATCATAGGGTGTGATCATGCACTGAGCCACCCCTCTACAGCCTGTTCCACAACCCTGTCTGCAGAGCAGAGGGCTTCACACCCACAGGCCACTGGAGAAAGCGAGAGCAAAGGGAACTCCTGCTCTGTTAACAAGGTGACTCATTACCCTGCAGAGAGTGGCTGCCTACTGCAGCTACCTCAGCTGTTTTTCCCCAGAAGAGCTTAATAATGTGGGCCAGGACTGAGCCCCGGCATCTCTAGCTTGGCCAATTCATAGCCCCAATACTTCCAGGTTTGCTGCGTCAGTTATGACAGTAAAAAAAATTTTGAGCCCTGGCACCTAATTGCTTGAGTCCTCGCACCTCCTTCATTACAAATGAAGCACTGCTGGTCAGGCTCTCTTAATCCTTCCCAGTCTGCGGGCTCTGGCATGTCATGGTTGTCATGATTTTTATTCATTAATTTCTTCCTGTTCCTTTCTGTCAGTTCATTTGACAGTGACACAAGCACATCACAGGTGTGTGTCACACTTATTTGTTTTCCCTCTTTACCTAGCAACTATCGTCAGGCAAGAGTCGTGCCAGAGGGAGGCGGATGAAAGGAAAGCCGGCAAAGAGGGAGTCAGCCCTGGCTCCCAGTGCTGCTAGAATGAACACACAATCCCTTACAACACACAACCTGGGGGTTCCTTCTTTGCTGAGAGCCATGCATCCAGATGCCAATGGGCATGCGAGCAGTCAGCCATTGGCTCTCTGCATTGTAACAAGAAAGCTGGTTAAAAAAATCTCCCACTGTTTTTGTTATAAATTTGGCCCCATGCCCTCTCAGCTTCCTAGGGAACCCTGGAAACTCTGGAAGGCCCTGTTCCCCTTCTTCTGCTATTGACTTATTTCATCTGGGCTGAGTCAGAGGGGCTAGAAGGTTGTGAATGGACAGCAAAGGCTGCTTTGCCCAACCTCTTTATCCTAGCTCTCTTCCTCCTGGCTTTGCCTCCATACCCCTTGACTCTTCATAAACAGGGCCAAATTCACTGCAAGCACGAGTGGGTCCAAATCCATTGACTGCAGTGGAGTTTGAGTCAGCTAATACAAATGCTACCTTCAAGGGCAAGGCCTTTGTTCCAAGCCTACAGCAGAGCTCCAGGCTGGAAGACAAGAGGACATTCCCTCGTTACAAATAAACTTTCATTCTGAACTATAAATGGCAGTGACTCCCTGGCACAAACCACCTGCTAGCTCCAAGCACCAAACATCTTCAGCCCAGGCCTTGGCACTGGTGTGCAATGCTTTGGTGGCAGGAGGCCAACGGGACTGTTCTTTTTGACAGGCGACTGAGATTAAAAATCTCCTTTTCGTTGCAGCATTAGTGTCTCTAGGCACTTTGGTGTCTTGCTCGGTTCCACAACAGAGAGGGTTGCAGAGGGCCATGGTAAACTTGCTACCCTTCCTCCTGAGCGCTTCTCTCATTCATACATGCTCTCCAGACCTCCCCTTGCATACTAGATGTAGGTACAAATACTGAGGTTTGGCAGGGCTTATGAATTTTGTCCTGCTAGATGTTAAAGACACACTCTCTGTTCTTGGCTGGGGGATAGGATTCTGCTCTGTGTCCAGTGCCAGGTTTCCCAGCTGCTGCCATGTCCTGTTTCTGGTCATATGTGAAGAGTCCCCTTCCTACATGGATCTGGAGGCACCACTGTTTCATCAGGAATGAGAGTTGTTAAATCCCAGTGTGACTCTGGAGCTGGTCCAGACGGGGCGAAGTCTGCTGGAAGCATTGGAGTAGAAGTAAGATGGGGCTGTTTAAATCCCAGTGGCACCTTATAGACTAACAGATGTATTGGAGCATAAGCTTTCGTGAGTGATTACCCACTTCGTCAGACATATTCACCCACGAAAGCTCAGGCTCCAATACATCTGTTAGTCTATAAGGTGCCACAGAACTCTCTGTCGCTTTTTACAGATCCAGACTAACACGGCTACCCATCTGATACTTAAATCCCAGTGTAACTCTGGAATCAACCCAGAGCCACACATTTCAGCAGGAATTGTAGCAGTCACAGGGGCTGCTGTTAGATTTCTTTCCTAATGTGCATGACTGGAGCTTAGCAAGCAGGGAAGCTCCATGTGCGAAAGAAGCCATTTAAAGTGCAGTGGTCAGTTTTTGAAAAAAGTCAACATCTGCTATCAGTTATCATCTAAGATGCTGCTGCAGTACTTACAATGGAGGATAGGTGCCGTAAGTTGGAGACCACTGCACGGTACCCAGCAACTCTTGCTATTTTGTACCAGTTTGTAGCACTCTGTGGAAATAGCAACACAGCCCAGAGCAGAGAGAGAGAGAAAGAGAGACCACATCTCAGCAGATTTGATCTAACCATACCTGACTATTCCATTCAGCTCTGGGAAACTGATTGCCAGAAAGATACTACCAAACAGCAATGAGTTCAGAGAAGAGCAACAAAAATGACGAGTGTGTGGAAGGGACTACTTTATGGGGGAAGATGCAGGGCCTGCTCCCCTGAATGCAATGGTAAATCTCCCACTGATTTCAGTGAGTGCAGGTAATTCAGTCCAATCAGAGCTCAGTTTGCCTAGTCTGATTAAGCAGTGACTGTGGGGAATACATACCAGTGTATGAGGTAAACAGCAAGGTAGGAAAGAGGGGTTTTAGGTCTAGTTTACACTAGAAAATTAAGTCAGTTTAACTTAGGGGTGTGAAAACGCCATGTCCTTTAGCAATGTAGTTAAGCCGACCTAACTCCCAGTGTAGACAACACTACGTGGACAGAAGAATTCCTTTGTTGACCTAGCTACTGTAGGTGGATTAACTATGCCAGTGGGAAGACCCTCCTATCGGCATAGGTAGTGTCTACACTGAAGTGACACAGTGGCACAGCTCTGCCACAAGCTGGTATAACCAGGAGTCTTGGTGTGAGTAAAGGGAAGATGTTGGATGTCTATCAGGGCTCCAAAAGTATCTCTGAGGCTGTGCAATAGTCTCTTAAGGGAACTTAGTGAGGATGGTGTTGTGGTTAACATGCTCGTGTGGGAGCTCTGGGGTCAATTCCTGGCTCGGCCACTGATGCCCTATGTGACTGTGGACAAGTCACTGAATCTCTCTGTGCCTCAATTTCCCATTTGTAAAATAGCCACGTGCAGGAGTGGCAGATGCTGCTGCAAGATGATAGGAATGACTTGCCCTATATCAGCTTATTTTGTGGCTTTCAATCAGCTGATGGATTTGGGCCCTTCCCAAAATATCCCATCCCAAAGAGACATTGAGGCACATGGCACCTTCCGGCAGAGCTTTCCATTTAAAACACTCCCTCCTCCAAGAAGTACAATCACCCAACAGGGCCTGGCCCCACCCTTTAGCCTTTTTCAGTGCTGCTCCTGATCTCTCACAGCTCCCACTTGACTGTGGATGGAAGCTGTGCTTCCTTTGAAGTCCAGTCTCTGTTCTCTGAGGCAAACAATCAGGGTTGCTGGTGCAGCAGAGCAGACCCTGTTCATCTTCCCTTGCCAGCTCAGGAGCTAAGGATGGTGCTAAACACTCTGCTTACCCCACCCACAACCTACTAAGTGTTGCAGCGGGTTGCCAGCATAGGATAGCATGCAGTGGTGTTGTAGTCGGGTTGGTCCCAGGATATGAGAGAAGGTGGGTGAGGTCTGAAGAGCTCTCTGCAGCTGGAAAGCCTGTCTCCTTCACCAATAAAAGTTGGTCTGATAAAAGATACTACCTCACCCACCTTGTTTCTCTCACTAGAAGATAGGGCAGCTGGCTCCCTATAGGGACAGCTGACAAAGGATTCTAATAGACCCCGTGTAGTGGGGAGCCCAAGTGTGGTTGGTTCATGACAATGTGATGGGGTGAGATTACATGTTAAACAGGAGGACCCTGATCAAAATAAGTTTCAAAGGGAAAAAACTCCATGCATTTTCCACCTGGCTCTCACTGGCTCATACCCCTGGAAAATTAAATATATTTTTCTTATTTGGGGGCCAAGAAATATGTGGTGGAAACCCCATCCCAGCCTCCTAATTCCTCTGGCTGTCAGATTGGAGGTGTGGCTCTTCAGTTCCAGGAACGCTGTTCTTTCCCCTTGTCACAGCTGTTTCTGGTTATGAAAATGGGAGCACTTCCCCAGCAGATTCTCAGCAAAAGCTGCCCTTTCATTTCCAGAACTGGCCACGTCGGCCACGCCTTCCTCTCCCCCTGCTGTCATAACTCCAAGCACGCTCCTGCCTTCAGGGACATCGTTTGCCCTTGCTGAGTTTCATTTCTTTCTTGTTTCGTTACTCACAAGACATGGCTAATGAGAGAGGCCTGGGGATTCTGGTCTGCAAGGAGGATGTTTATTCCTTGGCTCTGGACCAGTAACGTTCTTGGGCCGACTTGCTTCCCAAAGCAAAGAGAAATAAACTCATAAATACTGGAAGTGGCCTGCTGGCCAGCCCTGCAGCAGGGTTTTGGGCCCCAAGCCAGAGGGCTGTTATCAGGCTCTGCTTCTACCCATATTGAGGGCCTTTGCTGTCAGGTACAGCACTTCATTCCCAAAGTGTGTGAGGACACATCCACCCGAACAGAAGGAATGTGGGCACCATCATTGTGACCTATGTTGGGAAGTTTATTACTTGTTGTAGCTAATGCTAGATGGACAGAGCAGGAGTAAGTACATGCACTACATACCATGAAACACTAGAGACAGTGTAGGGAAGAAGGCAGGAGGAGGAATGGTAATTACTCTGCGGAACTCATTGCCACAGGAAGTCACTGATGCCAATAATTCAGCAAGATTCAAAAAGTGATCAGACATTTATATGAATAACAAGAATATCCAGAGTTATCATAAGGGATATTAAACCTCATGCTTCAGGGCTTAAGGCAATCTCTAATAGTTAGAGATCACTTTGAGACCCAGTCAGGGCCTGCTCCAGGCACTAGCCCAGCAAGCAGCTGCTTGGGGCGGCCAACGGTAAGGGCCGGCACGTCCGGGTCTTTGGCGGCAATTTGGCAGCAGGTCCCTCACTCCCTCTTGGAGCGAAGGACCAGCAGCCGAATTGCCGCTGAAGACTGAAGTGGCGGCGGTAGAGCTGCAGATCGCGATCACGGCTTTTTTTTCTTTTCTTTTTGCTGCTTGGGGTGGCAAAAATGCTGGAGCCAGCCCTGGACTCAGTGTGGGGGGCAGATTACCCCACCTCTGCTGCTGTGGAATTCTTACACCTTCTTCTGAGGCATCTGGTGCTGGCCACTGCCAAAGATGGGATACTGGACTAGACGGACTTTAGGATTTGCCAGACTGGATCAGAACCATATTCCAATGGAAAGACCAAATGGCGGAGTAGTTATATTTTCAAAGAGTTTGCTTGACTGAGAAATCCAGATTAATGACTACTTGAGCCAAAGTAAACAACTCCCTACTCCAAAACAGCTGGAAAAATTAGTGTTAGGGGAGGTGGCCCTTGAAATCCAGTATTGGCTATAGGAAAAGTCAAGCTAAATCCCATCTGGTGGTTGTATTTTTGCTGGCTTGCTGATGGCTTTGATGATGGCAGTGAGTGAGTTTGGGTGGCAGATAAGCCAAATAAGAGAGTGTTGCCTGACCAGTAAAAAGCATCAATACAAATGCAATACTGGATACCCCCGTCCACTCTCTATTCTGCTTTCAGGATGAGAATCGTTATATTGTTAGTAATGCAGGAAGCTGAAAAATCCCAGCTTGATTTTCAGACACTAGGCTGAATTCTCAGCAGTAACTCTTGTTTTGACCTGTAACTAGACATTCTAAGTATCAGAGCCCTCAGTGAGTACTGCATTGTCAGTACGTCATTTTTACCATGGTAGTTTTCTGACCATAACCGCACTCGGGGGAAAAAAAATCTATCCCCACCCTTTGTGTCAGGGCTCTTGGAAAATTTCCGCCAGCATGGTTTAATTAAATGAATGGCAGGTAAATTCAGGAGGAAATGCTATTTCACATAGGGAGGCGTTAACCTTTGGAATCTGCTGCAGCAGCTTGTTGAGTCAAATACCATGGATGAATTTGAAAAAGTCCTGATGGTTTTATGACCTTTAATAACATCTTTAGTGACATGTTAAAAGACATGAGCTCATTCCTTAGAGATCAGGAAGGAATTCTCCAATGCCTTTCACCCATCCTCCCACCATGGAGACCACTGCACAATGGTCTGACTTTATTTTGAAGCGTGGGGAGATCAGTTTCCTCTGAAGCATCAAGTATAGATTATTTTCTGAAGCAAAATAGAGGATGAGATTGATCAGTCTGGCAAATAGGCCCTTCCCAGCTCACTCCATTCCTATGGATACAAGAATGCTCTGTTTGTTATGAAACTCCTGTGAATGTTCTATTTCTTCAGGCTGTTGCTGAGTTTTGAAAACCACTGGTCTCAGAGACAGAGCAGCACATGTGTGTGAGCTAGGGAGAAAGAGACCCAATTTCCCCTCTCCCTCCAGAGCACAGGAAACTTTGCAGGTCTGTGTTTCTCAGGGTGCTATTCCTGGGAAGCCAGTCATAGAGCTGTGATGGTGTTTAGCCTTAACCCTGGTTTCCTCACCATAGATGGCTTTGAAGAGCCACTATCAGGTTCACATCCCCTGTCTATGTAAGGACACTACCTCACTGCAGGTGATAAAGAGTGAGAATGACTCTGCTTTTGTTTCTAGTCAGCTTTACTTTTGCTCTCCAGAGCGTGAGGTGGTGATGTTTGGGTGCAGACTGCAGAGGATGTCTTAATCTTTTCCACCGTGGGAAAGTATCCCCTTGAGGCAAACCCTCAAAGTCGCTTTCCTATGGCTGTTTGCGATGAGGATGCTTGCGGGGAGAGGCACTTTGGGTTGGGTATCTTGTTCTTTCCTCCCTGCTTCCTGTTTCTTGCAAGCCTCTATTTGTAAATGCCTTCTCTTTCTTGATGTGAACTGCTGTTTTGTGGAGATGAGTCTGATGCACAGGAGACTCAAAGCTCTTTCTGCAGCCAAGTGGCTCTGGAAAAGGGGCCATGCTGGGGATTTTCCCATGTAAGGTTCCTGTTAGTTACCCCCATGAGACCTCTTTCCATCAGCCTGCCCTGTTCAGCTGGCTTTTTGACAGGCAAGGGGATGGATTGTGCAGCACCAGCCACAGTGCTGCAATACAGAGACTCACAGCTGCAGCGCCTGGTTCACTAAACAGCAAAACAGGTCGTGCATCAGCAAATGAAAAAGGACAGATGGTGCCTGCTAATACAGCTTAGTTTAGAGGCCCTCAGGATTAACCCTTTTACTGCCACATCTCCAGAAGAGAGCAAATGGAAAGGAAGATGTTGGATTAGGGCAGAGATATATGGCTACTCCTGGCCCTGCCTGTGTTTTGTAGCATTAATTAATCTGAAAGGTTGTAAAAGATGCCCTGATCTGTAGTCAGGGTGCTCTGAACACTAAGCTGGGAGAAGTGAGGGGCTGACCGGGATTCCCTTTGGGTCTTGGTTGGAGCTAACCTGTCCCCAGTCAGTTCTGATCCACCCTTGAGGGCAATGCAGTCAGTCACGCAGCTGTCCCTGCGCCCCCAGAAGAAGCACCGAGAGCTCTGCTTTATGCATATTGATAATCTGCCTGCGGAACCCACAGTTTCCTGTGCCAGATTGGAGACTGAGACAGTCTCTCATTTAGCCTTCTGAACTCTCAAGCACTCACGTGACCCTGTGAGCAGGACAGAAAGCTAAGGCAGAAGCCTTCAGTCTTTGTAACTGATTATCCCTGACACACTGCTCTCCTTTCCTGGAAATCAGGCCACTGCCTTGCTGTGTTCTCATCAGTGAAGGCAATCCTTGTGTTTCTGCTGGAGCCTGTCACCACCTGCTTATTGTGAGCATAACAAGCCCTTGAAGGCTACAGGGATATTGAGTCTTTGCTGGCCTCCCCTAGTCATGTGGGGTCTGATCTTGCGAGGTGCTGAGTGCTCTCAACTCCTGGTGATATCAGTAAGAGCTGAGGGTTCCCAATATTGTAGAGGTGGTCTCATTTGTGATCACCAGTGGCACGCTTTCCCCCCTTTAATTCCACTGTTGCATTACAGCACATCGTGCAACCCAGCATGACATCAGCCAAGAGGCATCTGGCTTCCTTGATCAGGTACTGGTATTTTCAGCCATTGGCCCCAGACGGTTTGCCCTGCAGCGTTTCTTCTGATGTCAGGTGGTTTGGAGCACTAGTCACTACAAGAGCTAAATGGTCCAGCTCCTCCCTCCCTCCTCTGAACCCAGCTCTAATTGCCTACTCCTCTCTGGCTTAGCCTCTCATCTTGAAGTACAGGGCTAAGAAGATGTTCGTCATCACCACCTCCGTCTAGCCCAAACCAGCTGCAACAAGCATCTGGGGTTTTCTCAAGTTGGTAATTTGCATGTGTTTATGCTCTCACCAAATCCATAATTGTGTCTGTCGAATGGTTCAGGTCAGAGGGTTGTCTTGCTGCTCCCTTTGTGTTATATGTATCAGACTAATATGTTTCCAGGTTAGATCGCTACTGGGTTAACCCATTCTGGCTATAATCTCTTATATCTGGGAATGATCAGTCACAAGGTAATGGAGAATTACTATTTCTAGCCCTCACAGTTGTGGGGTAACGACACATTACGTCAGGTATATACTCAGGAATCAGAACAGCCTGTGCTCGTATTACCGAAGGAAACCCTTTTTTATAGGCAGGAAAAAAAATATCTAATAGCTACTATAAACTGCCACCTACTGCTCCTTATCTGTACACATCAGATAGAATAGACTATCACTCTCTCCAGTTCCTCTTTCAGCGTGTCTACACTAATTGTCTGGACACCCATCCAGGAAGGCTTGCCTGGCCAGCTCAAACCTCAGAGAAGTAGCCCAGGCAGAAACGAGCAATGTAAGACTCCCACCTCTTATCCACCATCTTCCCAGGCAGAATCCTTCCACCTCCCATTTCTTGGATCAGCTGCTGACAGCATTCAGAATGCGCCCTCCATCTGTGGAGGTGGCTCCTGAGATGATTCTCCCTTGCAAACACCTTGCAGCACTTCAGGGGAGACACAGTCCTACTCTTCTCTGGGATGATTTAGTTGGGGATTGGTCCTGCTTTGAGCAGGGGATTGGACTAGATGACCTCCTGAGGTCCCTTCCAACAATGATATTCTATGATTCTATGATTCTCTCATCCATCTAACCCTAAGGAAAGGTCTGTTCATTCCAGGTCAGCCGTGAGGGCCCACTGCGTGTCCCTTAGCAGGACCACTAATTCTGTGATCAGCAAAAATTAGGGAGTGTTTGGTGTTCTGTCTGTAAATGCTGCAGGTGCTTTCCCAGTGCTCCATGTGGCATGTCTGTCTCCCAGGAGATTACACAACAACAGCATCCTCTTTAGAAAGTTATTGTGGGGAGTGAAGAGATTGTTGTGCTGTGTGTGCGTGTGATACAGAAGAGGGCGTGTAATTGCAAGGTAAGGCAAAGTAATGCTATTTTGAGGAGCCTTGAATGTCTGATCCCAGAGCTCCCGTATCCTGCCTTTTGTTCCTCATTTAAAAGGATGTAGATCCTGATTAAATTCAGCAGATAGAAGGAGGATAAAGCAGACTCATCTGCTCACATGGAAATATCTCATGGGGCCATGAGAGGGAAATGGGACATGAAACAACTAGGACAGTATATTTGTATAGAAATGGTGCACAGAGATGTCTCCCCATCCTTGTCCAAGAAAAGAAAATGGTCTCATGAGGACAGACTGCTCTGTGAAATGATCAATATGCCTGTCATCAATATGCAGTGTTTCTTCCCCAGGGACTTACAAGGTTGTGACCCAATCATGTGTCAACTCTTATAAATACTATTGGTACTTTGTACCTACAAAGAACCTTTCCTCCAAGGATCTCCAAGCCCTTTACAAACAATGATTTTTCCTAAAACCCCTATGGGTAGGCAGGGCTGCCCAGAGGATTCAGGAGGCCTGGGGTCTTCAGCGGCAGGGGGCCCCCGCTTCGGCGGTAATTCAGCAGCAGGGGGTCCTTCCGCTCTAGGACCTGCCGCCGAAGTGCCCCGAAGACCTGCAGTGGGGGCCTCCTGCTGCTGAATTGCCACCGAAGACCCGGCACTTCGGCAGCGGGTCCCGCTTCGGTGGTAATTCGGCTGCAGGGGGTCCTTCCACCCCGGAGCAGAAGGATCGCCCGCAGCTGAATTGCCGCTGAAGACCCGGAGCAGAAGAAGTTCTGGGGGCCCGGGCCCCGCAAGAGTTTTCTGGGGCCCCTGGAGCTAGTGAAGGACCCAGCTCCAGGGGCCCCAAAAAACTCTTGTGGGGGCCTGGGGCAAATTGCCCCACTTGCCCCCCCCCTCCTCTGGTCTGCCCTGTGGGAAGGTCAGTATTATCATTCCAGTTTCACAGAAAAAAAAAGTGACTTGATCAAGGTAACAGAGCTAGGATGTGTTCTTAGCTCTTTAGGGCAGGAACCTTGGGTGAGATTCTGTGCTATGTTCCTAAGAGCTTTTAAGCCACCTTTGTGCCCTCTTGATCCTGAGCTACTCTGTGGGCTGCAACAGCTTGTCTATAAGTCACAGCAGCCTCCTGGGCCTGCCCTATGGGCTGCTGCACTGCCTGGAATCTCTGCAGCACTGTATGCCCTGTCTCTGCGCCTGGCATGCCTTCAATGCCAAGGTTTGCAACGGGGTCCTCAGACGCATTCCTGCACTGGGGAATCTTTTTAGAGCCCTTTAACATTGCTCTGGCTGTCTTACCCAATGTAAAGGAGCTGAAAATCCTGGCCCCCAGCAATAAAGCATGTCTACACGGCCCACGTCTCATGTTACCGCAGCCGACTGTGCTGTGTAGACATACCCTAAGAGTCTTAACTCTGACTGGCAGCCAGGCCCCTGCTCTAATCCCACCCTTTTGATTTTCCGTCATCCAGTCCCTTCCCCCTGCTTTAACTTTCTCTGCGGTCCCCTCATGAATACAGGGCTGCCCAGAGATTCAGGGGGCCTGGGGCAAAGCAATTTTGGGGGCCCCTTCCATAACAAAAAGTTGCAATATTAGAGAATACTATATTTTCGTGGGGGTCCCTGTGGGGCCCGGGGTCTGGGGCAAATTGCCCCACTTGCCCCCTCCCCCCCACTGCCCCCGGGCAGCCCTGCATGAATAAGCAAGGATTTTCCCCAAAACTTCTTCCACGCCAGGAAATAGGCTGTGACCTGTTGGTAGCTACCCCAGCCCCGTGTGTGTGTGTGGAGGAGAACCACGAGGGCACACGCTATCCTAAATAAAAGTGCTGCTCATGAGAGAGGGTTTTAAACTTCACTGGTGGAATGAACTGTAAGATTCAGCCCTCATGACTCCTTCTCCACCCTGCAGCTCTTTATATTCACTACAGGCCTGAGAGGGAGAGGAGCAAGCGCTCCTTTGCCACGTCACTGGGTAACCAGGAAGGGTGGGGGCGACACAAACCCAAACTGGCTGGGCTGTTTGATGAGGCGCCGCCACAGAATATTCTGGGCTGCTGTGAGTGTGTCCTTGGCACTCCCCACTCCTTCTGCGCAAACCAAACGGTCCCACCATGAGAGGGGAGTTTCGCAACCCCCAGTTCAGACTAACCAGGCAAGCTTCACATTTCCTGGTAGACTGACTCTGCTTTCACTCTTCATTTTACAAAGGATTTTTTTCAGTACATAGCCAGAGGCCTTTCCTCCCTCCCTGCAGCCTTGTGACTCTGACAGATCGCTGTGTGTGTGTGTATTCAGCAGCACTGTGGGTGGAAGAAGAGAAGTTTCAGAGCTACCATGTCTCACCCACTTCTCTTTCTTACTGAATGCTGATTGTGTGTGGTGCTGTACAAAGAGAAAGACACACAAGCCATGCAGCTAAGTTGAGGTTGATACTTTAGCAAAGGGTTCAGTACTACAGCAGTGCAGGGTGTTGTTGGTTTGCTGCCGAAAGGCTTCATGGGAGATGTCTCATTTTAAGGCAGCTTTAAAAGTATCTGTGTCCAATCCTGCTCTCATTTAAACTGAGAAGAGCTGGAAGATCTGAAGTCAGTAGTCACTCCAGATTTATGCCAGTTTAGGTGAGAGCAGATTTTGATCTTCTCATATGGGGTTTGCCCTCTGTTTCCCCGAGGCTTTTAAAATCTCCCTTATTTTTTTTTTTCATATTTTTCTGAGGCAAACAGTCAGAACTGGAGACCACCCCAAATCCATGTGATTTCCTTGTAATTCCTAGGTATGAATAAGCTGATCTGCAGATTCGGAAGAATTTCCCATTGGCTCCTGTCCTCCTTCTCTTAACAGCAAACTTCCTTGTTTACTTTCCTTCCCAACAAGTGTTTTCTTCAGTTTGAATAAAAACAAACCGTTGGGTCTGAACTGCTCTTTGGTCAGGAACATGCAGAGCAGGAGCCAATGAACTCCTGGCAAAGGCTGAGGAAACTCTCCACAAAGAAACACCTCTATTGATCAGACTTGGTTTTCAGAGAGATAATATGTCTGGACCATGACAGGCTCAGAGGTGTCAAAAGCCACTTGTATTGGTTAGAACTGGGAAGCAGCTGAATCCTTTCAGACTGTAAAAGGCAGGGAAAGGTTCTGAAGGATTTTAGGGGTGGAAGGGGAGAGAGGAAGATGGCCATCCAACTCAATATATATGAAAGGATCCTCTTGAGAATCCGCTCAAATAGACCTTGGCGTCTCCCTGCCCTGTTTGTGTCCTGACTCCTGGTATAGGGGGATAAAGAGCCATTTCTGCAAAGTCAGTGGTGGCACGCTGATGTGTTTCACAGGGACTCCAAATGGTTTTACTTTCTGTCTCCCCATTTGTGCCTGTGTTAGCAGGGATATCAGGCGTGTCTCATATTCATTTTCAGTAACAGGGATGAAATCGTCCATGTTCAAGGTACAGGATATAGCTCATACTGAGGAAGGGAAATGTAGCAGAGAGTGGGAGCTCTGTATCCTATTAGGAACTTAGCCCTGGTCTATATCAATTCTTATACTGGTTTAGCTATTTCAGTTTGGAGTGTGATATTTTATCTACTAAAGTAGTTTAAATCAGTACAACATTTAATGAGGACTTAGTTGTACTATCTTAAAAGTGCCTTATACCAGTATAACTTATCCCGCTTCCCAAATGGGCATAGCTATACTGGTATATGTCACCTTTATATCAACATAATTGCATAACTGCATCTACACTAGGGGTTGTACTGCTTTAACTATGCTGCTGTAATTAAAGTGGTACAATTTTATATGTATTCAAGACCATAGTCATTGCCATAACTAGTCCATTTTGTCCAGTATCCTGCCTCCCATAGCAGCCTGTACCAGGTGCTGCAGAGGAAGGTGTATAGAAGCTTGAAAGGAGCAATTAAGCAATGATCTACACTTAGGGGAAGGTTCTTCCTGGCCTTTTTCAGCTACAGGTTGTTTTATGCCCCAAAGCAAGAAGATTTCTATCTCTGCTAACTCTCACAGGGGTGTATGGATGTCAGGTGCTTTGAGATCCTCAGATTAAAGTTGCTATAGAAATGTTGTTTTATTCCATATTAAATATTATGATGATGATGATTGATGATGCAGAAGCCTGGTAATAAGCAGGGTGCTTGACTCTCACTCTGTCTCGGTTATTTTACCAGATATCATTCACCCGTCTTCATTTTTGTAGAAGTGATGTGTTTGACTTGCTAGATTGCCATCTTAATAGAAGGATTTTTGTCCCCTGAAGTGTTGGTCTACAATTTTGTGATATGTGGTGGCAACCAGGTATCAGCGGTTATCGTTTTGTGGTACCAAGGTGTCATCAAGCCTTATGTTGAGCTGATGTGCAGAGACATCATCAGGCAGTGTGTGGCACTGATACATAGATATGGTGTGGCGCTGAGGTTTCGTTGCACATTGTGTCGTGCTGACATGTGAACGTGACATGGCACCAAGGTGCCGCCGGGCACTGTGTGTCGATGGCATGTTGGCATATCATGGCACTCAGTGGTGAGACCTGCTGCCAAGACATGGAACCACAGTGTCAAAAGGGAGTGTGTGCCACTGGCATGTTGTTGTCAGTGTCATGGGCCCGTGTGTCTCAATGGCATGTTGAGATGTCATGCTCTTGTGACGACATAGCTGTAAGCAAGCTGCGGTGGCTGAGTCTGTTAGCAAAGGAAGAGACCAGCCTTGAGACTGGGGATTGGGTTGCGATAGGGTGACCAGACGCCCCTGTTTTATAGGGACAGTCCTGATGATTTTTGGGTCTTTTTCTTACATAGGTTCCTATTACCCCCACCCCATCTGGTCACCCTAGTTGCACATCCCCACTTCCAGGCCCCTCACCCCCTGCCATTTCACCCCAGTTACAGACGTTTAGGGGTGCACATGTTCCTGCTCTTTCCCCTCCCCCCACTCGCGACCGGCGCACTTCACTGGGCATGTGCCCATATCCAAAATGGCCGCCTTGGCGGCCGAGCGCCATCACGTGACGAGCCTTGCCGTTGGAGTGGGGCGGGTCTCCCCGCCCCGTTGCGCCTGCGCAGTGGACGCGGGGTGTGTGGGTTAGTCGCCGCTAAGAGGAGCCCACAGAGAGGGGCCTCGTTCCTCCGCTGAGGGGACCCGCTTGTCTCCGCAGGCAGCCGCGCGCCGCGCCCGTCCCGCCATGGGCTCCGAGAAGGACTCCGAGTCCCCCCGCTCCTCCTCCATCCACGCGGCCGCCCCCGAGTGCCCCAAGCCCGGCCGCCGCCGCCGCCGCCGCCTCTTCTTCCAGAGCGTCTTCTCGGCCTCCGGCGGGGTGAGAGGCCGCCGCCGGGCCAAGGCCGAGCCGATGCCGCGCCCGTCCCGCCCCCCGGCTCCGCCCAGCCCGCCCGCCGGCGGAAGGCCCCCGGCGTCGCGCGGCGGGGCACCTGAGCGGAGGAGGGCGGGGGGGGCCGCGGGAGAGGTCGACAAGGTGCCCCGCCTTGTGCCCCGGGGTGTGGGGGGCATGCCCGTTCCCGCCACCCCTCCGCCTCCGCCGCCGCCCCCCCGCCCCCCCCCCGCACTAGCCCAACCCACCCACCCCGCCCCCCCCCTCCCCAGACCTCACACTCCCACCACGCCTGCCCCCTGGTGCGGCAGCCGGCGGAGAACGCGCCGCGCCTGCTCTCCTGCCCGCACCGCTCGTGCCGCGCCTGCCTCCGCCAGTACCTGCGCATCGAGATCACCGAGTCCCGCGTCAACATCTGCTGCCCCGAGTGCAGCGAGCGCCTCAACCCCGCCGACATCCGCCTGCTGCTCAGCGACTCGCCGCACCTCGTCGCCAAGTACGAGGAGTTCATGCTGCGCCGCTGCCTGGCCGCCGACCCCGACTGCCGCTGGTGCCCGGCCCCCGACTGCGGGTGAGTCCCGGGACGGGGGGGAGGCTCTGGCCTAGGGGGCACTGGGGCTGATCTTCTCCGGGAGGGGGGCGGGGGCTGGCCGAGCCCGGGGGACAGTGGGGCTGGTACCCCCTTCTTTGGGGGGGTCTTTCCTGGGGAACACTGGGTCTGGCACCTCTTCCTTGGGGGGGGGGCTGCCCTGGGAGAGCCTGGGGAACACTGGGTCTGGCACCCTCTTTTTGGGAAGAGCTGGTGTGTGTGTGTCTGTGTGTGTGAAGTGTGACCTTGGTAGACCCATGAGGATAGTGAGTCTGACTCAGGGGAGAAACAAGGGATCTGGCCCCAGGGCAGGGGGATGAACTGTAAGAGACAACTTTGAACTTCTCCCGCTTGAGGGATGTGATCCTGATATCCTGAACGGGAAGGCTCTGTCCCTGCTACGGGCAATGGAGGTTGCCTTGGCTCTGTTGGAAGGTGGGTTCCCCTACTCTCAGGAGTTGCTGAAGGGAGTCCCCACTGCCCCTTTTGAACGGTGGGGATATAGGATTGTCTTGAGTTTGGTGTGGCTCTGCCAGACTGCTGTCTTGGGAAGGTGGGAAGGGACACTGGGCTTTTAACTGGAACTTCTGCAGGAAAAATTGTGAAGCTGATCCAGAAAAATCCCTATCTTTTTCTAATGATGCTGTTAGTAAAGGTAGTGGTGTGGTAACACATTTCCATTTTCTTCAGGGCCATTCATTATAAGTTGCTTGGGAAGGAAGGGGCATACAGATCTGCTAATGTGTAGGTTTTTTTTCTTAAAGGACACGATAAGAAACAACTGAGTTGTAAGACCACAGCACAGGAGATGTGCCAGTCATTGTAGACTAAAGGTGCCTAACTGAGCTCTCTTTGTAAGTAATTGGGAGTATGGGGGTCAGACTATAAAACTGTCATGTTATGACTTTGAGCTAGAGCGAGTCACTTGCCCTTTCTTTGCCTCAACTTCTGTCTTTAAAATAAGGAAAGTACTGTTTACCTACCCATCATAAGTCTTTAGAGGAAAAGCTCCATATAAGTGTGTTTTTTTTTTTTTTTTTTTTTTTAAATTTAGTATTACAGTGACACATAGGACTATTTCTTCTGTTATAAGCCTATTCAGCCCCCTAGAAGCACACCTTTGTAAAGAAAGAAGCATAGTCTAGTGCAGGGGTGGCCAACCTGAGCTTTACCAGTGTATGTTGCCAAAGAGCCACATTAATATGTCAGCAGCTCCCCCCCCACACACACTGCCAGAGCCTCCCACCCACCAGCATCTCTGCTAATCAGCACCTGCCCCTCCCTTCCTACCCCTCCCAATCACCTGTTTTGTGGGGTGCAGGAGGCTCTGGGGAAAAAGGAGGAGCAAGGGCATGGCAGGCTCAGGGAAGGGAGTGAGAAGGGGTGCAGTGGGGGCAGGGCCTGTGGCTGTGCCAGGGTCTGAGCACTGAGCCAGCTCCCTGCACATTGGAAAGTTGGTGCCTGTAGCTCCAGCCCATGAGTCAGTGCCTATACCAGGAGCCTCATATTAACTTCTGGAGAGCCACAGGTTGGCCACCTCTGGTCTAGTGGCTTAAATGATTTTTTTTCTGTCTCCGCCAATGACTTGATCTGTGATCTAGGGCACGTCACTTAACCTCTCTTTAGCTAGCTGGGAACTAGACTTATGTATACTTGACCTGGGGCAGGGGTTTGTGTCTTAATAAATGTTCAGAAAAGTACTTTAAGATTTTTACTAAGTATTAAGTTAAATCAGAGCCCCCATCATGCCAGAATCCTCTTCCTGCCCATACTTTTCCATGTCTTGCAGATACCTAGACATTTTCTTATGGATTCAGGTGGATAGGCTTTAGTTTGTGTAGGAGGCTAATAACTAACTGGTTATTAGACAGTGCTGTCTCACTATAAAGCTGATGTCACAAACCAAGGGATTTGAGACCATGGGTTGTGGGAGCATGGAACAGTTAGATATGAAGTGCCACTTTTCCAGAGAATGTTTCAGAATGAATTCCTGGGGGTTAGTTGTGATCACATCCTCGTTTCTCTAATTTAAAAGCAAGCTTTATTCTGAAATAATGGGAAGCATGGGGTTTCCCTTACTATGTGTGCTGCTGAGAGCAAAAATAGAGTTGGTGAGCTATAGAAATTCTTTCCACACCTGCAGGAGGAACTGTAAATTCTGGTTTTCCTCAATGAGGGAAATGTTTACCAAGCTGGTACCAGGATGTTGAAGCACAATGATGGAGGAATAATGTTGAATCATATTGACTCATTCATCAGTTGCTTAAATGAGGAACTGTCTAACTCTGGCCAAAACTCAGTCCATCCAAATGTGGTGACTTTCTAATTAGCATATTGTTGCTTTCATTTTCTCTTCGCTTTCTTTAAACTAGTCTTATCTAGGTTTCTGATATAGCATAAGCACAGGCTTGTTGGTAGAGGGGATTCTGTATTTTATCTATCCAAGAATGCAGCAGAAACAAGCAGAAGGCTTAAAAATACAATCCCAGCTAGTGGGGATGTTATGGGAAGTTTTGTCCTCAGAGCAAAGGTGGCAAGATTCCTAAGATCTAATCACAGCTTTGTTACAAACTCTGTAGGCAAATTGCTTAACCTCTGTGTCTCAGGTTACATGAGTGCTTGTTACATGGTTGCTGTGCAAGGATTTATTTACTATTAAAACTTGTTCCTTGGGGGCTCAAGGTTAAGTTAGCTTAAAACAATCAAGGTTTTTGATATTGCTGTTTAGGGTGACTCATAGGCATTGGGGACCACATCAAGGAGGTAGATCAGATCATACTCCTGACACAGTAATGCCCTTGGAATTTGCAGTGGGCTTCTGTGGGCCTGTGGGTCCTCCCCTTAGGCTGCCCGCCCACTTCCCGGAAACCCAATAGATACTGAGCTAGAGAAAATGGAGTTACCACTTGCTGAGTTTTCTGTTTTACTGATGTGATGTTTATCAGAGTATTTGATTTAAAATGTAAACACACCAAAGCCTATTGAGATTGCCTGGCCATAAGAAGATCTCCCCGACATGGCCCCTAAGGACATTACTTTTTCACTAGTAGTTTATAGTGTATACCTAATACAGTTGCGGCTAGGGCAGGCTTCTGAAAGCTAGTGTAACTTTGATTTTTGTTGCACAAACAGTTGATACCATCTGGCTGCCCTTGCCCAGTGAGCTAACAGTTTGTACATAGGCAGCTTACAAAAGGTTTCAAAATAAACTATACAGTTGATATCCCCTCCACTTCCTCTTAGAAACCAACAAGCTGGGATGTGTCACTTTGTGAAACTCTACCAGTAGACAGGACATCCCTGCCGTCTTCGTTGTTAGTGACACTTTAACAAAGGCTGTCAGAATCAGTCCCGAGGTGGGAAGAGAGATTATTTACCCTAAACTTATTCTTCCTGGCAGACTTGTCTAGTTGTCCTTGTGTAAAGCCAGGAATACCAGTTATTTTCACTGCCTGGATAGATGGTTCACTTTCCTGTGGTACTGGTGGCTGAGCTTGAATAGCTAGTATGAAGGACTGGTGAGCAGACTTGTTCTCAGTAGTTCTGATGAATGTCATGCCCTCTCCTTACCACATCACACCCCATTCAGGAGTGTGGAGCGTTTGACTCTTGTTTCTCTCCAGCCATGCATGTGGTTTTGAGAATAAATGTGCCAAGAGCCTACTGGGCAGATGTGTTCCAAAATACAAGCCATGTGGCATGCAGCATCCTGACTGGTACGCTTCTGCATCCCACCCATGCCAAACAACTTCATAAGTGAGCAAGCTTAGCTTTACTGTCTAGAGAGGTAAAATATAGATGTGACATTAGAATCTGTTTCCATGGCAATGCTGGTCTTTTGGCGCACCATCAGCTCTTCAGACAAATACAGATTTTTGTCCGGCCATTGCAATCAGCTGGTGCTGCTATCTGGTATATGTCTCACTGTATCTCTACTAAAGGCTTAGGGAAACAACTGAATTAAGTGAAGGCGGCTGAACTTGATTGTGGTGAGGCATACTCTCCCTCAGAGCAAATGGAGGAGGCAGGCATCTCGGTGACTGAGAGAGAGTAGGCTAGAAGCAGCACTCTATAGTAATATTGGGGTTTAAGGTAGAGGCTTGCAGCCACACTTGGGATGTGGAAAGGTCAGGATACTCCTTGTCACTCCAACAGCTGTCCTTATACCTGGAAGTGACTAATTGTTGAACTGCGGGGATGTGTCAAAGGCCAGGTGAAGAAGGATGCACACATGTTAACCATTCAGACCCTGCAGTGCTCGGTGTAGCCGGATGTCATCCATGTGCTGGATAGAGCATTTGATCAGCCTCTTTAGCTGGACTTAAAAAATAAGAATTCACAGCCTGATTTTTATTTTTTAAGAGGCTAAAAAGCATGTAGTTCATTCCATGAACTTCATGGGACTAAACATTCAGTGCTTAGTAACTGTTCTGGGGTTTTGGTGTTTTTGTTAAGAAAACAGTACTGTCTGAGATGGCCAGAAAAGCTTCAGAATTCTCTATTGCAGGATCAGTTCGGTACAAGGCAAGGCTTCTTAATGTAGCATGTTGAGGTCTCCTGGCCTTCCTGGTAATATAGTTGTCAGGCCCCAAAATGGCTATAACAGCTGGCATCAAAGTGTGTTTTTTAGAAGCTGTTAATGTCCTACCCTTGAATGTGTCTCCCTGCTAAGGAGTTCGCTGTAGCCTACTGGTAGGAGGTAAGGATGTGTGAGTAAGATCCCTCTGACAAAATGTTCAGTAATCAAATGTAGCTTGAGTTAATCTTTCCTAGATTGCTTGCATCCTCTCTCTCATCTAGTATTGGTCTTGAATGCCAGAAATACAGTAGCTGTTTGCATATGGAGGCCCTGCAGTCTGTCTTTCAGTTCCTGATTGTCAGCAGGGAGGCATTGTTTGTCTTTAACAGTTAGGCAGCACCCAGGCAGGGTCAAGTTGCTCAAACTCCCACGGGATATGAATCATTGTGATATGACACATTGAGCAATTCTCACACTGCTGCTTCAGAAGTTGCAGTGCAACTTGAATTCCACAGGCTCCAAAAATAAATCAATGGTGTGAGAGAATTCCTCCACTTCTAACACAAATACTGCAGAAAACAGAATAAATCCCCCAGACTTCTGTCAGTGTCACAAGTCAGTTTCCTTAGAGCAGTGCTCTGTGTACTGCATTTGGAGCTCATCCATGTGAGCTTCCTTGTAAATGTGCCAGCTAAATCTCCACATTACCAGCTCAAACACATGGTCATCTCCCCCCATGTTCCCCTCTTCTTCTCAGTCTTCTAGTTCTTTCTGTAACTGGTTAATTTAAGACTGACCTATGAGAAAAGCCTCAAAGCCAAAGCACCCTTTCAGTTGTAGTTCCTGCTAAATTGGGAGGATATAAGTGGAGGACTGTTCTGCATAAACACTTCTTCCTCTAGAGATCACCCAGAGCTCCCTTCCTGAAATAGCTGCAGCTCTAAACTCCTTTTGTACATTTTTTAAAGAGCCAATCAAGTTTTTATAACATGATAAAATGAAGGTACAATTTAGTTTCATTAGGTCCGTCTGGAGCTCCTCACAGTTCTTTCTGGACTTGACTAAATGAAGCAATTAGTATAACTAGCAAATGAATGCCAGTATAAACAAATGGAAGGTAATGTGCATTGGAAGGAGCAAGCTGAGTTAGTCGTAGGTAGCAGGGTCTGAATTGGCTGTATCCACTGAAGGAACAGAACTTGTAGACTTGGAGAGCAGGTAAAGAAGTTGAAGCTGGACAAACTTAGAATAGAAATGAGGAATAAACTTTTAACAATTAGGTTAGTTAACCATTGGAACAATTTACCAAAGGTCATGGTGGATTCTCCATCACTGGCAATTTTTAAATAGACTGGATATCTTTCTAAAGACCACTCTAGGACTTTTTCTGGGAAGTTGTGTGGCCTTTGGTTATACAGGCGGTCACACTGGAAGATCAGTGGTCCCTTCTGGCATTGGAATCTATAAAGAGAGATCTATTCAGTGTGCATTAGTAGTCAGGAGAAGGCTGTCAACAGGTACAGAGAGGAACATTAGATATGCTATTATATAAATGGCATCCTTGCCTCATGTAGCTTAATGTTGGTCACCCAACCTCAAAACCCATATTAGAAAAGATCCTCGGAATTGGAGAAACCAAGAATTTTTAAAGAGAGCTTGTACAGAAAGAGCAAGCTTCCATGTCGGGAGAAATAGTAAAGCTTAATTTGGAAAGGAGACAAGCAAGAGGACTTGATAGTTAGTGAACCCCAGTCAAGCATTATGATTTACCTGTCCCATAGTTAGGGCCCTACCAAAATCACGGTTCATTTTGGTCAATTTCACAGTCCTAGGATTTTAAAAATAGTAAATTTCATGATTTCAGCTATTTAAATCTGAAATTTGAGTGTTGTAATTGTAGGGGTCCTGACCCAAAAAGGAGTTGTAGGGGGAGGGTGTCACAAGCTTATTGTATTGCCAGGAGCCCAGCTGCCTCCAGCAGCAGAGCAAAAGGAAGGATGGCATGGTATGGTATTACCATCTTTACTCCTGCGCTGCTGTGTGCAGAACTGGGCCCTTAGTCAGCAGCCACTCTTCAGCTGTCCAGCTCTGAAGGCAGCACAGAAGTAAGGGTGGCCTGGTATGGTATTGCCACCCTTACTGGGTGCCTGGCCAACAGCTGCCACCCAGCTCTGAAGGTAGCACAGACATGAAGGTGGCAATACCACAACCTCCCTAAAATAACCTTGCAACACCCCCTCCTAACTCCCTGTTGGATCAGGACCCCCATTTTGAGAAACCCTGGTCTCCTCCCTGTGAAATCTGTATAGAATAGGGTAAAAGCACACACAACCAGATTTCATGGCAAGAGACCAGATTTCACTGACTGTGATGTATTTTTCCTGGCCATGATTTTGGTAGGGCACTACCCATAGTACAAAACTGCATTAATCTCCAGTGTATAAAAGTAACCATCCATTACTCACTGCTGCAGGCTACTGAAACATCTGTTTTAAATATTAAAGTGAAGAAACAGCTGTGAAAGAATAGCATCTCTAATTGGATCCTAGCTAGGGTTTAAAATGACATGGATAACTGATCTTAGGCTTCAGGGCATAAAGCTGCATCAGCTAAGGTCAAGGAGAACTTATTCTTCCTTTTGCATATCTCAATCCTATGCGTATCCATGGTGGAATTGCTCAACTGGTCAGTTGAATTAGAGTGGTGTCTCAGACATCCACTTTAGCTATAATATATCCCTGTCTAATAGGTAGGTAATGATACCTTCCTCTGAGTCCTTTACAGCTAAGTCTGCAGCACCCTTATCAGGTTGATAAAGGATTTGTTGTTAAAGTAGGTGTATGTAGGCTGTAAATGGGTAAGGCTGTATTCTGAATGCATAGGAGGGAACTAGCTAGGGATCCATCTACAATTCTACTGTCTCTGAGGTTGGATGGCTGTGGCTATTCAGCAGCAAATCTGGGTGTTACCCAACAGATGGGCCACTGAAGTATTCCAGTATATTGATTCCTGCGTTCCTAAGATAACTTTCTGGCTTTACTAATTCTGGTATCTTTGTCCTCCTCAGTTACGCTGTTATTGCCTATGGCTGTGCCAGCTGCCCCAAGCTGACTTGTGAGAGGGAAGGCTGCCAGACTGAGTTCTGCTATCACTGCAAACAGATATGGCATCCAAACCAGACCTGCGATATGGCCCGTCAGCAAAGGGCTCAGACGCTGCGGGTACGGACGAAGCATGCCTCAGGCCTCAGTTACGGACAGGAATCTGGACCGGGTATGAATTAACAAGCTTCTCATTAGCCAGTATGAATTACGTCTGTGAAGCCAGGAAAGAGATCCACCTGTTTTGTAGTACTTCCTGCAATCAAAGTGAGGGTATTAACACCTGGCAGGGAGTACAACCACTTGGCACAGATGAAGGACACCAGCAACACTGGATCTGGTCAGCTCTGATGCTCAGCACAGCTTTCCTCCCTCACCAGTATTGGAGTAAAAATATCTGGCCTGATAGACTAGTTACACAAACTACTAATGGAATTAAAATTTGAGATTCACAATTGCAAGGCCTAATTGCATATGGGCACCTTATTCTGCATGTAGTACCTCCTGACTCACTACACGTAATAAGCAGCTACCTTTTGGTCTGCTTTGATATTTTAGATGTTCTTAAAGCTCTTGCTGATCTCAATCCCAAACAGGAAAAAAAGGGAAATTTTATTCTCTCAAAACGTGGGCTCCATTTTGTCTGCTGTTGTGAGCTTTAGCAACACTAATACTTAACCCAGAATAGGGAATTTAGCTCCCTGCTCTGATAAGTATTGGTAATACTGTTGTTTATAGGAGAGAGATGCCGAACCACATTTTGCTGGTAAAGAGCTGCACTCTAGATCAGCAAATATTCTGATTAAATGGTGCCTTTAAAAAGGTATCAGTGATTCAGAAAGTGAACTATAAGATCAGTTAATAAGTTTTTTCTCCCTCAGGCAAAACATGTATCTTCTACAGACATGCTACTCATTATAAACACATTGTTCCATTTGCACAATAGCTGGCTTCTGTGTAAGGCTGTAAATGTTGTTTTAAATGTGGCTCAGCTGTTATTCCAAACTAAAATATGCCTGAAATGTACAGAGCCCTGATAATGGACGCCATAAACATTGCAGCCACTACAAGACAAAAGTCCCAACACAAACCAAAAAGCAGTAATCAACCTCTGACTTCTTGCTGCCAAAGGGGATTTGTGGAAGTGTGGCCCTTAACAGAACTTAGCCATCAGCCCTGGGGAGATCAGTTCCAGAGAGAGAGGTGCCCTCTGTCTAGTATAAGATTATCTCGGAGCAGCTGAGTCCCAGACTGTTCAGGGCTTTAAAGATTGTACCAGCACAATGAACTGTATGATTAACCATTGCATAACTTTGTTCACAGATGACATTTTAGAATGACTTATTTTGTAAATGGCTATAAAGGGGCTTCTGTCCATCTCCTTATTGTGCAGTAACTGGTGGATGCCAATCCCTTTAAATGACTAAGTACCCAGCTGCAAGCACAGATTAGATACTTACCCCCCAATACACTAAGATTTTCATCTGTAATCACAGATACAGTTTACACCCACAAAGAGGAGTATGCCTTTCAAAAGTGTGGAGTCAGAATTTCAGTGCTGTCTTGTCCTCCAGATAGAAGAATATAGAGAACACCCTTGGCCCTTAAGTCATGTTAGTGGTGCAGTTTAAAAATGGCTGATGCTCTTAGCTGGCTATCGTGGGATAAGGCACAAATCTTTCATAACAGCCTCTTTTTATGATGTAGAAAACACTCTCTTTAAAATGCTGGTCTACTTGGTGTATGCTGGCCAGACAAACAATGCTAACTTGTTTTAGTGGAATTAAGTGCCAGTATAGAGGTGGTTCCCCACCTTTATCCTGTAGCACTGAGGGATGTAATCAGAACCAGACAGCTTTGCTTTGTCTCTTTGATTAAGGAGAATAATGATCTGTTAGCCTAGATGGACAGAATTTGACATGCATTGTCCTTTTGAGCCCACCCGCCCCAAACAAAAGAACCCCAGTAAATTCCTCAAGATGGCTAAGTTGTACAGAATCTGACTTGATCCCTTCCCTTCCTTCCTCCCCAAAGCCGATGACATCAAGCCGTGTCCACGTTGCAGTGCTTACATTATCAAGATGAATGATGGGAGCTGTAATCACATGACTTGCGCAGTGTGTGGCTGTGAATTCTGCTGGCTGTGTATGAAGGAGATTTCAGATCTGCATTACCTCAGGTGAGGTGGGGAGCAGAATCCTCTGGGCCTCCTGTTAGAGTATGTTTGTTTATATTTTTGTGTTTAATGTATTTTAATTTCTCCAGCTCCTTACAAATGTACCCCCCACAAACACATTTCTCATCACCTGGAATAGGGTGAAGCTCTGAGTTTCCTCACAACAGCAATGCACAGTGGTCTTTCCTGACTGATGGAACAGTGTGGGGAAAGCTCTTAATGGGATGAATGTTCAGTGTAGTCCCTTTACACTGTGGGCTCATCCATTCTTGAGGGTCAGCTGGATCTGGGGAGAAGGAGCCTTTCTTGCACAGTATCCACTCAGTTCCCATGAGTCATATTTTTATGTGGCTATTGAAAAGACAACTTATTTCCCCTACAGTCCCTCTGGCTGCACATTCTGGGGCAAGAAGCCGTGGAGTCGCAAGAAGAAAATTCTCTGGCAGCTGGGTACATTGATTGGTGCCCCTGTAGGCATTTCCCTCATTGCTGGCATTGCCATTCCTGCCATGGTCATTGGCATCCCAGTGTACATTGGGAGAAAGGTAAGCATGGTGGGCTGGAGATCAGAACTAATGGAATGGGCAGATTGAAACATTCTCTCTTGGGAATCCTAGGTATTTTTCAAGGACGTTAGGCTGATGGTGAGTGTGGGATCTTTCCATACAGCTGCTGGAAACCCAGCTGGCTTAGGTCAATTGGAGATCACTATTTCTTGGGTTTTATACCTAGTGAGTGTGGAAAGTATGTTGGCTTGACAGCCCTGGACACTGAAGTTCTCTGTCAAACGAGCATGCATCTCATGGGCACTGACAGTGCAAGGTTCACATTGCTCTGCCAGTATGCCTCCACCTTGAACCCAACGCATCCCCATAGAGAGGGGAACCGTGTATCTAATTCTTGGCCTCTGTGGTGGCTTTTGTGCCTTGGGCTTGTCCAATAATGACTGAACCCTAATCCCTCACTTCACACAAGTTATCAAGCAGTTCTGATGGTAATGACTATCTACCAGTCTGTCCTGGATTTGTACTAGTGACTAGAGGTCAGAGGCTTCATGTTCCCTGAGTCTTCCAGTCCCTTTGCCTGCCTCTATTGGTGGACAGATATGAGGTGAAGAGGGAGACGGTTCTATTGCAGCATTGTATCATCTGCTTGCCCTTACCCTTGAACAGACGCACTGACTACATCTGAATCAGGAGGCCTGTGGGTGGGATGGAGGTACATAAGAATCACCATACTGGGTGAAACCAATGGCCCATCTAGTCCAGTATCCTGTCTTCATCAGTGGCCAATGCCAGATGCTTCAAAGGGAATGAATAGAATGGCAGTTTTTGTAGGGATCCATCCCATTGTCCAGTCCCAGCCTCTGAAAGTCAGAGGCGTAGGAAAATCCAGAGCATGAGGTTGCACAACTGACCATCTTGGCTAATGGCCATTGTAGCCATTGATAGACCTATCCTCCATCAGTGGCTATTATGGGTGAGTTTTAAGGGTCATGTGATTGGCATGTATGGCAAAGTTGTATGGTCATGAGCCTATTAGTTTCTCATGCTAGTGGATGCTCAGTGGCCAGGATGTCCATTTTCTCACCTGGTGTTTCCTGCTCTCCCCAGATCCACAGCCGTTATGAGGGAAAGAAAACCTCTAAGCACAGGAGGAATTTGGCCATCACCGGTGGGGTCACCTTATCTGTCATTGCATCCCCAGTTATTGCTGCTGTCAGTGTTGGTAAGTAGACAAGGCCAGTTTTCCTCGTGATCAGTCATTATTCATAGCTCTGCTCCTTGTTTGTCGCTCCTCTACTATTCTGACAGATATTGGGGAGGAGTAACCAAAAGGCAGCCCACAAACTCCTACAATATGCCTGTTAGTGGCTTCCCCACTTACCTAACATGCAGTCTGCAGAGGCTGCAGGTCCTGGTATCTGTGGCTCAAGACTGAGCACCATGTAGAATGCTCTCTGTAGTGTTAGTACCCACAGTTCTGCCAAAGAAACTGGTTTTTATGCAAGTTTCATATGCTGGCAAGCTGCCGCTGCAACCCTCATGGAGTCAACTTGTTCTTGGGCTCTGTTCCAAGACTGGCAATGTTCGGCTGCAGGGTTCCTAGGGGTTATAATGTAACTCTGTGCCGGAAGCAAGTTCTGTTGTCTTGTAGTGTGATGGTTACAGCCGTTATTTTTATGAGGGTAACACCCAGGAACCCTGTCATGGACCACAACCCCATTGTGCTAGGCACTGAAAACACAGAACAAACAAAGGGGTCCCTGCCTCTAGAGAGTTCATGCTGCCTATCTGGCATGCCTCAGTTACATTGTCATCTGATATTCCTCTTGACCCACTGTGTCCTCTGTGGCAGGTATTGGAGTCCCCATCATGCTGGCCTATGTCTATGGTGTTGTACCAATTTCTCTCTGCCGAGGAGGTGGCTGTGGAGTCAGCACAGCCAATGGGAAGGGAGTCAAAATAGAGTTTGACGAAGATGATGGACCCATTACAGGTGATGAATAACTTTTCACTGTTTGTGTAGTCTGAAGGGCTCGGAGGAAACAAGCAAGGCCTCACTATGGGACTGTCCCTTGGGATTAATTGCGATGGATAAGCAGCCCTTTTCAGCATGTCAAGATTTCTAGCTTTCACTTCCGTACCACTGTTTCAAGGCCAACCCTTCTGTGTGCACCCTGCACTCTTAACACAAAGCTTGTGTGGGAAGCACCATAGTTCCTTTTCCTGGGAGATCCTCAGCCCTTTTTCCTGTTGGACAATGAATCTGAAATTGGTATTGGAGGTGTTGCTCTCTGATGTATAACCTAAACCCAGGGGTGGGCAAACTTTTTGGCCCGAGGGCTACGTCTGGGAATAGAAATTGTATGGCGGGCCATGAATGCTCACAAAATTGAGGTTGGTGTGGGGGAGGAGGGTGGAGGGTTCTCATTGAGGGGTGCAGGCTCTGGGGTGGGGCCAGAAGTGAGCTCAGGGTGTGGGGTGCGGGAGGCGGTGAGGGCTCCAGCTGGGAGTGCAGGCTTTGGGGTGGGGATGAGGAGTTTGGGGTGCAGAAGGGTGCTCCAGGCTGGGATAGAGAGGTCTGGAGGGGGATCAGGGCTGGAGCAAGGGGTTGTGGCACATGGGGAGGCTCAGGGGTGCAGGCTCTGGGCAGTGCTGACTTCAAGCAGCTCCCAGAAGCAGCGGCATATCCTCCCTCCGGCTCCTACGTGGAGGCGCAGCCAGGTGGTTCTGCATGCTGCCCTGTCTGCAGGCACTGCCCCTGGAGCTCCCATTGGCTGCGGTTCCCGGCCAATGGGAGCTGCGGGGGCGGTGCTTGGGGTGGAGGCAGAGTGGAGCCCTCTGGCTGCCCCGGTGTGTAGGAGCTGCAGAGGGGCTAGGCTGCTGCTTCTGGGAGCCACATGGAGCAGCCCCTGACCCTGCTCCCTAGCTGGAGCGCTGGAATGGGACCATGCCACTGCTTCGAGGAGCCACGTGGAGCGGCCCCCGACTCTGCTTCCCAGCTGGAGCCCATGGGGCAAGCCCCAGACCCTGCTCCCCAGGGGGAGCTTGAGGGTTGGCGTAAAATGGCTGGTTGCTGGATCTGGCCCGCTGGTTGTAGTTTGCCCATCCCTGCCTTAATCCCTAACAGGATGCTGGTGGCAGTTCCTTTACACTGTTGAATGTTCAATGCATCTTCTTTGCCTGTCTCAGTGGCAGATGCTTGGCGAGCTCTGAAGAACCCCAGTATTGGTGAGAGCAGCATCGAGGGACTAACTAGTGTGTTGAGCACCAGTGGCAGCCCCACGGACGGGCTCAGTGTCATGCAAGGCAACTACAGTGAGACGACCAGCTTTGCTGCCCTTTCTGGTGGTACCCTGAGCGGTGGAGTCCTCTCTGGTGGAAAGGGAAAGTACAGCAGGTAACTGAACTGACTCAGATCATGGCAGAAAAGGGGCTTGTTAGTTCACCAGGGATCTGTTATGGTTAGTGGGTGGCACCACTGATACTTGGGATCTAATCTCAGTATCACTTTTTAAACCTCTTGACCTATGGTAGAATCAGGTCCAATAAACTATGCTTCAGCTGTTCCCCAACCTTGTCCCTGTTGCAAGAACACCAAGTAAATAGCAGGGACAGCACAATCTGGTTTGGTTATCTTTCTCCCCCAGCCTTTCTAGCTCCTTGATGGCAGGAGATAGGGTTTGGGGTTGATTTGAGGAGCAGCAGAGATGGAAGCGTATCAGAGGTATACTAGTTTGCCATATAAGGCTGTTGCAAACATCTTGCTGACCTAGCCTAGTGCTTCAACTGTTTGTTATTCCCTAATAGCACTTAGTGATCGGGACTCGGGTTATAAGGTTACGCCACAGTTTTCCTCTGAACCTGCCTCTGAGTCATTCTGGCCATGTAATTGGAGACATGCATCGAAATTATAGCCCAGAATATAATCATAGCTGTGTACTGGATCTGGAAATCTGCCTTGCACAGGAACCGCATGAGTCATGGGTATAAACACAATCTAACTTTGATACGGAAAACAGACTGAGGAAAGGGCAGAGCCACAAATGAGGCTAACTTAAAAGGTTCATCTGATTTTAAACTTCTTGGTGCAGACCTGGATTAGGACAGAAGGCCACCTGTGCTCCCGCTCCCACGTGCTAAACAACTGTTGTTCCTGTAGTTTTAAGAAATGAGCTAGGCTGTTCTGTGGCCCTTGGCTGTGTTGATGACTCTGGATGTTTCCCACCTCTTCCCAGGCTGGAAGTGCAAGCAGATGTACAGAAGGAGATTTTCCCCAAGGACTCTGTCAGTCTCGGAGCAGTTAGTGACAACGCCAGCACTCGGGCTATGGCTGGCTCCATCATCAGTTCATACAACCCACAGGACAGGTACCTAAACTGCCAATGCACAAGAGTGTGGGTAATATGGGGTGTGGTAGTGGTGGGGTTTGAGGGCTGTGGAGAATGTACATGTTGGAACTTTGATCTTAATGACTGAAGACATATTCAGACTCCAGCAAGCTTTCTTTTCCTTGGTTAGCTGAAGAAGCATTCTCCTTTCACCTTCCTTTCCAGCTATGTTTGTAGTTCAGCATCATTCACCACCACTAGCAGAGCCTGTGTTGAGGTCACTGGGACAGCTCACTCACTTTAGTTCTTCTGTCCTGCAAACTCAGCAAAGAATCCCTTTTTCTAGCAAAGCACCACCTGTGGTTGTCTGTACTTGTCTCTGTTGGAACTCTGTGGGTGGGATGATTGTACCATCCGCATGGTGTTCATAACTGCACCACCTCTCCAGGTAGTGTCAGTAGTTCCTTCCACTATAGGGCATGATTAATGATTGGTAATTGGAAACAATGGGATGTATACATGGGTAAACCCATTAAACATCCATGGGTTCCAGAGACCGAATACCTTTAGGGTTAGGTATTACCATACAGTAACCTGCCAAACCAGTTGGTCATAGCACCTTCTTGCTAAGCAGTCCTCTCCTGTCTGGAATTGTTGATGTGTCACCTCTTTACTGAAGTTGCAACATATTTCCTCTAGCAAGGTCTCACTAGCTAGAAGGGAACATTTCCTTGCCTTAGTCTTGCACAGAGTAAGGCTCAGGACTGTTGGAAGCAAACTGCGTTACCTGGAGGTTAGTGATAGGAATTTGGATCCAGGGTTGTTTCTGCCTGTGCCACAGAATCTGCCTCGGTTTCCCTAATTACAAAAGGAGAATAATCTTATGAGTGTAAATTATTGTAGTATTGCCTGTTGTGTCAGCATGGTGTGGTGAATGGCACTCCCATACTTGCCTCAGTCATGAAGCTTGCTGTTGAAAAAGTACTCACGGTAACATGCTAATATTAATAACCCGAGACTTCTGCTGTAGCTGGTAACTAACCAAAGTGGTGCTTGTTTCTGCAGAGAGTGTAATAACATGGAGATCCAAGTGGACATAGAGGCCAAACCTAGTCACTACCAACTAGTTAGTGGCAGCAGCACAGAGGACTCTCTCCACGTCCACACCCAGATGGCAGAAAACGAGGAGGAGGAGCAGACATGCAAACACCAAAGCTGTGAGCAGAAGGACTGCATTGCCAGCAAAACCTGGGATATCACCCTGGCACAGCCTGAGAGCATACGGAGTGACCTGGAGAGCTCCGACAGCCAGTCAGATGACGTGCCAGACATTACCTCGGATGAGTGTGATTCCCTCCACCCTCAGACTGTAGCCTACCCACAGACCCCAAAAGCCAGAGGTGCTGAGAGCCCAAGTGCCCATCTGAGCCAATGTGCCCAAGAAGAAGGGCACAGGCCAGAGAAAATAGTCTCTAAACTGGAGTGCATTGAAGCCAGAGTATGAAGTTGCCTCCTCCAGAGAAGCACGCTTGCAGTCACTGCATTCTTTGTGGGTGGTTGTGTCCTTTGTTGGCTTCTGTTTGATTCTCTGGCCAGCTTCCCCGGTCTGACCCTGAGGGGAAGATGCCATTTCTTACATGATCTAAAAAAAAATAAAAAATCCCCCACCCTCATTTTTAATTTATTGGTTCAAGTGCTCTGAGAGGTGTCTGAGTGTACATATGTATGTGTGCGCGTATACTGTGTCTCTGCAAAAATACTACTAAAGAATTCTTTTAATAAAGATTTCTGTTGTAATTCGACTTGCATCCATTTCTTCCTTGTCAGATTTAAAGAAGTAAAATCCCTGTGCTCCATGACTCTCTTCACTTGTTTCTCTGCTCCTGTTGGAGCTGCTGGTGGAATTGCTGCAGTCGCTGCAGGCTTCTATACAAACAGGTGTGACTACTGTTACAGATGTTCCTGGTTTGAAACTGGGTTATGGCAGGGAGGCCTTATTCTCCCTCCACGGGTCACTTCATCTAATGTCACTGAGGAGTCTAGATAACATGGTATCTGGGGTGAAGGTTGGTGTGTATTGTCTGCCTTTTAGAGGCCACTGTCTGACTTCTGGAATTGCTACTTTGGCCTAATTCTAGATGAGATTTCTGAGCCAGCACACTCTTCACCGTACCCTAATGAACTCTACTCTGTCTATGGAGGTTACTCCTGACCTACCCTTTCCAGAGTGAAGAATAGGGCTGCACTGGACAGGAGGAGCCATTTGGAGGTAAACGACTCCAGGGTGCTGCGGAGGAATCAGAATCATATACAAAACAATTGCCTGCTGAATGATAAAGCAGTGATGACGACTGCAAGTTCCTGTCCTGCTTTGTGGTGGTGCTTCCCTGCTAGCAGTGCCAAGTTCTAACACAGCCATACTCACAGTCCCTCTAAACTTCATCATCTTCCCCTCCTCAGCCAGCCAGGCGACTACTGTTCACTGCATTTTGTAAATACAGAGGTTGGAGTGGGGGCTAGCTGAATGCTCTCCTGGCTGAGCTTTGCTGTGAGCCAAAGGTGGCTTACTAGTGTCACTGAGAATGGACTTGCTTTCCCTCCCAGTGAGTGGAGTGAGCTGCAGAGCAAGGACTGGTGGACATGAACTTCTCCTGGAAGGTTCAGATAAAATTTGGTGGTGTAACTTTGGATGGGGCAATATGAAGATTGCAGCATCCACCCAGCACACCACTAGCTGCTACAAAATCCAGCTAGTGCTAAAACAGGTCCATTAGTCAGTCAATGCGATACAAATTTACAGGAACCTTGCCTGACTTTCCCACCCTTGGGTTGAGCAGCTGCCCAATCAAGAGAGAGGGCCTGACCCAGGGACCAGGATTTTAATAAGAAATGAAATTACAGCTCTGGGGCTGACTCCTGTTAGCAATGTACCAGTGACAACTTGCTGGAGAAATGGCTGAGGCGAAGCAAGAACTGTATATAATAATCCAGCGCTCTCTGCCAGGGTGTGCTGGGAATTGCAGTAGTGACTGCCAGCTGCGATAGTTGAAAGGGAATAATAGCCCACACCATAAAGGAGGAGTGGGGATTACAAAACCCTGACACAAGCAATATAGAAAACATGATGGGATGTGCAGATCCTGTACTCAGCTGAGGAAACTTTTCATATCCTCATTTAGTAACAACTAGTTCAGCTGTTCTGTTGTCATCACAGATGTTCTAAACAGTATCTTATTTTCATGATCTTTGTAGAGAGTCGCTCCAAGTGAGGAGGATGGTTGAATGTGGCTTGGCGGCCACAACTGGAGAGGCACAGAGACGGTGTCAAACACCGTGATCAAGAGCAGGTAGGGGGTTTAGAGGGACCTATGCTTAAAACAGGGCGAGGTGCGGGAGTCCCTGGATTATCTTGTAGAGCACAGATCTTGAATCGGATTAAGGCTGTGGGGAGTGATATGGCCCTGCTTCCCAGGCTGTGTGAACAGTCTGCAACATTTCACACCCCTAAAGCTGATATCTGGAGATGGGGGAAGCCCTGCAAGACCTGCAGATACAGAGCTAGGAATTGGGTGCGGCGGCAACAGGGATGGCACAAAGAGTATCTGCACAGCAGTAGCAGAGAGTTGAGATCACAAGTGGTGGTGAAATGTTTGGTGGCACAAACCGCATTAGAGCTTGTAGCCTTGGGTGCATGACTTTGGTAATTGCTAGTGAAGAAAAGACATGAGAGAGGACCACTTCAGTCATGAGTCTTTCACTCCTGCTCTCCTTTCGTCAGCGGGTTAGGTGGAGCTTGGGCATCTTTTGCACAGAAGTGATCTTTGCTGGTAAGTGTTCTGCTCCTGTCCTCTTAGAGGTGCAGTGGCCTTCACCTCAATGTGCATTTCCTTCACTGTATCCAATTCTGTCACCACGAGACCATGCTGTGCAGGATGGCTGCCTAGCAAGGAAGTCTCTGTAAGGCAAGTCAAGTGTCTGCCGTAAGGAGAAACTGAACAAAGCCTTACACAGGGCACAATGCAAAGCAAGAAGCAAGACATCCCAGATGGAGGAAAGAGTGCACAGCAGGCACTGGGCATCCGCTGCACTGGAGTCGGAGAGGCTGTAGTAACGAAATGATGGAGCAATTTCTGATGACTGAGTAGGACAAGAGACAGGCATGGAGCTCAGACTGAGAGGTAAATTATTAACAATGTCTGTCTGGCTCCGTGGTGGTACCTGCCTAATGCTGTAGCTGTGGAAGGATTTTAAAAATACCTTCTTAAATAGACTATGCTACTTCCGTAAGAATTCAGCTACCTCTCAAGTTCTTTCATTCACAGCCTGGCTGTGTTTCTAAGGTATGGTGATTGCACGGGATAAAATCCTGGTCCCATTAAGTCCATGGGAGTTTTGTCAACTTAGGGCCAAGATTTCACCCCCACTCTACATTTGGAGACTCGATTTCTGGTTTCTTCTCCCCGTGGGCTCTGATTGGGACTACTTTCCACACAGCTCTTCAGTGCTGGATCTCTCTGGTGCACCCACCACTGTCACATCTAGGCACTGAGAGGCTGCAGAAACCGTAAGGAAGGTTCTGCTGTGAAATGTGTGTGCAGGCTCTCCTGGGAGTTGAAATCGTTGGGGGTCTGTGCTAACCATCTGCAAGGGTGGAAGGAGAAATCCACAGAATGTTAGCAGCAAAACAGCTTAAAATTAAGTGAGTGGGTGACCTAAAATGCCTGGACACATCAAAACTGCCTTGTGGTTTGGAGATGTGAACGACGGAACATACAATCCAACTGAGCTTTTCACCCAGCTGAGAGAGGCCCTCCCAGCTCTCCTCCAAGAGAGACCCTGGCTGCATCATGGTGTGAGATGTGCTGTGAATACCCAGCACTGAATCCCCGCAGCAGCCCTGTGTGATGGACAAGTGTGATTGTGGTTTATTTCCCTATGTTAAGTTCTCCTCACACCTTCTATGGGTCATCTTAATTATCATTTCAAAAGATTTTTTTTCCCCCCTGCTGATGATAGCTCATCTCAATTGATTAGACTCTTCCTGTTGGTATGCATACTTCCACCTTTTCATGTTCTCTGTATGTATAAATATCTCCTGTCTGTGTTCTATTCTATGCATCCGAAGAAGTGAGCTGTAGCTCACGAAAGCTCAAGCTGAAATAAATTTGTTAGTCTCTGAGGGATAATATTCATCCAAATCTTTTGCATCCTTTGGGAAAGCCAGAGCCTTAACTGGATCTGCGTAAAGTAGTTGTGACAAAAGGAAACACTGCTGCCATCTTGCAACCTGCTGATTGAATACATCCACTCAGTTGCTCGTGAATTCCATTTACTGGCATGGGAATGGGAGTTACTGATTAAGCATGACTCTGAGCTGCCCAAGCTGCTGTCTGGCTCAAGGAATGGAGGCTAAAGTGGGAGGGTTAACAGGCTGGCTCTGATATGCAACTCCCCCAGCATAGGACTCCTGTTCCCATTGCACTCCACAGGAGTTTTGCTACCATCTCCAAAGAGAGCAAGATGGGGCCCTGTGTGAGGAATGTGATCCGGCTGGGGCTAGGATGTAGGCCCAGCTTGGGGAAGGGAAATCCTCTTTTTGGTGGACTCACTCCTTGACTGTGCAAAGTCACCCTCAATTGACAGCGACCATTTAAAGAGCAGGCTAGCAGGAATGTGACTAGAACCCTCCCTTTTAAAGTCCTGTCTGTGGAAGGATTTGGTTTGACTGCACTCAGAATTGCTGGATGAAGACTTCAAGCTGCTAAGGGATTGGTCCCATCGCTGACTGCACCTCACTTGATCTGCCACTGTGGAGTCATCAGTAGCCAGGGGAACCAGCAGAGAGGTGTAAGGGCTGGTCACCCTGACGAGAGCTGGGTTTTGCAGACTGCAAAGGAATCCCCTCTCCTCTCGCTGTCAGGATGGAAGTGGCGGAATCTGAATCCAGATTTGGCTGCAGCCAGAGAGAGAGGGTTGTTCATGGCCATCTTGAACCTTTGGATCAGCATGAGCTGTCAGGAGGAGAGGATGCCTGCAGAGGCAGCAGTGAGCCCTGGAGGAGAGGGAAAGCAATTAGGAAATTCAGGCCTGGGACCGCAGAGCCCGGTGTCGCTGTAGGCTCACAGCCGAGTCTTTGCAGGATATTATCAGCAAAGAACTCTCTGCTCTCCTCCTGGCATCTGAGGACAAAGTGCTTTGTGAATCATAGTAAGTCCCCACCTTGTAGGGGGGTGGGAGGTAACTATCATTAGTCCTTGTGCTCACCTGTCTGTCCATCTCTCTTGTATCAGGCTTTTTTAACTGTAAACTCTTTGTGGGTTTGTACAGCATGTAGCATCATGGGGTCCTGGTCCATGAGCAAGGCTCCTAGGTGCTAGCACAATACAGATGATACAGACCGAGATTCTAAGGTACAGACAGGGTCGGTGCAACCCATTACGCAACCTAGGCAGTCCCTTAGGGCATTAGCATTTGGGGGAGGCATTTCGAGTCCTTCGGTGGCGAACGCGGCGGCTGGATCTTCGTCTGTCCCAGTTGTCGGCATTTAGGCGGAGGGACTTGGGGCAGGGAGGTGCAGGGAGTGCTGCCTGCAGCAAGTAAGGGGGAGTGCAGCACACAGGGGAACTGCTCCCCACCCCAGTTCACCTCTGCTCTACCTCCTCCCCTGAACACGCCACCCCACTCTGCTTCTCTTCCTCCCAGGCTTGTGATGCCAAACAGCTGATTGGCGCTGCAAGCCTGGGAGGCAGGAGAAGTGGAGCAGCGACAGTGTGCTCTAGGAGGAGGTGGAGCAGAGGTGAGCTGGGGTGGGCGAGTTGCCTCATGGCTCCCTGGGCTGGAGGGAGCTGCTGTGGGGGGGCACCACAGGGTGGAGGGGGGGAGCTGCTGCTGCATGGGAGTGCCTCAGGGCAGGGAGAGTGGGGAGCTGCTGTGGGGGGGGGGGGCCTTAGGGCGGGCGGAGAACTGCCACAGGGCTCAGGGAAGGGTGAGGGCGCAAGGTGGAAGTTTCGCCTATGGTGCGAAAGATCCTTGCACCCATCCTGGGTACAGAGAGGGGAATTGGCCTAACGTCATGCAGGGAGTCAGTGGCAGAGCCCTGGTTCCCAGGCTTGTGTCTCAATTAAATCAATCTTCCTCTCTGGGTATTGCCACCTATGAGCAAACCCTCGTTTAATTCTTCGGAATGCCTGCGTATCACAGATACTAGGTATCATCCGATCAGCAGGCACTCTAGCATGCTTCAGAGGAGCCAATACCCATCTGCCCTGATGTCAAAAGCTACTGTTCTGTTATTGGAGGTCCTGGTTTCTGTGACACCCTGGGCTGGAAAGCACCTGGCAGATAAAAAAGCAGGCTAGGAAATTAACAGTGACCAGCTGGCTTAGCAGAAACGGGCTCAGAATGGGGAAGGAAGGAGAGCTCTCGCACCTGTGTTCATATGGCCTGTTGCCACAGGGCAATAGAGCTATGGAGCAATCCCACCTGGAATATAGCTCTCTGTGTTATTAACCTGCTGTGTGTGGGGAGGGTGTGGTGGTGACAATACCTCTTTCTAAGCATTTTTCTTCTAATTGGGGCCTGAGCCTTTTCCATGGCCTACGTCGGCTGTTCTGGACAAGTTTCTGACACTGAGACAAGACTGACATCTGGCCCTGTCTGGGCTTGAAGGCACTGTTGTCAAATGTCACTGCTTTGCAGTGGGGTCATCTTATCCAGAGCAAACCAGCATGTGACAGAGCAGACTGCTGCTGATTAATTCCCCACATAAGCAGGGCTAATTCAATTAGCTTTCATCTGAAATGTACTGATGAACTGGGTTCCTCCAGAACTAGAAATAATGCTCAGGCCCTTACGTTTATCTCTCCAGCTGCGTTCCAAAGTCCCGAGGCAGGATAGAGGAGAACAGACTCACTGGGAGATAAATGGCCAGCAGGACCTGCTGGTGGGTTCATCTCCACCTCGCTCAGGTGCAGATTCTCTGAATATTAGGAATGGTTTGAATTTGGAATGATGAGCACATCCCGGTTTCCTGTTAGTCAGAGCAAATGGTCCTTCCAGTGATAGGTCAGGGCACATTTAGAACTAGATAACAATAGTTGGGTGTCTTAATATGCGTCTTAGCAACATTTAGTGCTCCATAAACACAAATGAGCTTGTAAGTTCAGGGTAACTGCACCTGTATTCCCACTTCATGGTCCACCAAGGGCAGCCCTTCATCTCTCACCTCTCTTGGATAGAGACCCCTGTGTCCTTCCCTCCTGACCAGGCTTTTTCCAGGCTGCACAGTTCTGTGCCTACGGTGTTATATTCCTAGCAAGCCAGACTGTCTAAACAGGCCAATGTCTGTGCTTAGCTTTCTCTTTGAAAGCTATAGACAGCTGTAATTGCCAGCAGACACAGGTTACCACACAGCTCTTTATGAGCAAGCACCTTTATTCTTCAGGTGAAAGCATCACAGAGGAAATATATTTAAAACAATAGAAGAATCTACCCACATGCTAATAAGCTTATCAAAGATCACCCCCTGTCCCTAACAGGGCTCTGGTCCTTCAAACCCCATCAAGGTTTTTTTTCTGTAGTTACAAGTTCATAAGAGTCTTAGGCTCTGTCTGCACTACAGACCTTATAGCAGTAATCCTGTAAGGTCTCCCGCATTGTCGCTCTTTCCTCTCAGGAGAGAACTCTCCCTCTGGCATAATTAAATCACTCCCAATGAGCAGCGGTAGCTGTGTTGGCTGGAAAGCATCTTTGGTCACCCAGACCTACAATCAGATATAAGCTTTGTATTTAATACAATGGACTTCAAAGATACTTACTTCACTTCATTAAATAAGGTTTTCCAAAGATATTGCAGGAGATTGCTACATCTGTCACAGAGCCTATCCTCCGAACATTCCTGGGAGGTAGAAAAATATTTTTATCCTCAGTGGGGAAACTGAGGCATAGAGAGGGGAAGTGTCTTGCCTAAGGCCACAGAGTGAGTCAAGGTCAGAACCCCAACTAGAAAGTGATATTCCCTGTCTCTCTAGCCCAGTGGTTCTTAAACTTTTGTACTGATGACTCCTTTCACATAGAAAGCCTGAATGCGAACCCTCCTTATAAATTAAAAACACTTTTTATATATTTAACACCATTATAAATACTGGAGGCAAAGCGGGGTTTGGGGTGGAGGCTGACAGCTCGTGACCCCCCTGTAAGAACCTTGTGACCTCTGAGGGGTCCCGACCCCCAGTTTGAGAACCCCTGCTCTAGCCTGTGCTACACCATGGAGGGAAATGGGCTTCTGCTTTCCTTCCTCCTCATCTGGGGATAAATCGCTTTCTTGGCTAGAGGGTTTATTATGAAGTGACACAGCCCTAAGAACAACCAAACTGTCAGACAAATGGTCCATCTCACCCAGTATCCTGTCTTATGACACTGGCTGGTGTCAGAGGCTTCAAAGGGAATGAACAGAGCAGGGCAATTTATGAAGTGATCCATCCCTTGTGGTCCAGTCTCAGCTTCTGGCAGTCAGAGGTTTAGGGACACCCAGAACATGGGATTACATCCCTGACCATCTTGGTTAATAGCCATGAATGGACCTATCCTCCATGGACTTACCTAATTCTTATTAGAACCCAGTTGTACTTCTGGCCTTCATAACATCCTATGGCAATGAGTTCCATAGGTTGACAGTGAGCTGTGAGAAGAGATACTTCCTTATGTTAGTTTTAAACCTGCTGCCTAATAATTTCATTGGGTGAATTCTGGTTCTTACGTTATGTGAAGGGGTGAAGAACACTTCTGTCTTCGCTTTCTCCACACCCGTCATAATTTTGTAGACCTCGATGACATCCCCCATTAGTCGTCATCTTTCTAAACTGAACACTCAGTCTTTTTAATCTCTCCTTATATGGTTCCATCCCCCTAATCATTTTTGTTGCCCTCCTCTGTACTTTTCCCAATCCCAATATATATCTTTTGGGATGGGGCAACCAGAACACCATGAAAACTTGCACTGTACTTTACAGAAATGAGAAGACTCAGACCCTACCACAAAAAGCTTACAGTTTCAATGAGACCATCTCAGGAATGACCACAACAGCTGAAAGAAAAGGAGGTGATTGCTGAGCCAGTGCTCCCTCCAAGTGCAAATAAACAAGATATGGGACACATGTTCTGGATAAAACTCGGGGGATAGATTTTTTACATTTGAAAGGTTGGTGACAGCCACGCGGCAAGCGGTGCTAAGGGAGGTCAGTGGCAGGGAGATAGCTGCACCGAGCCGGTGTAGAGAAGGGGTGTGGAAGTGGTAGGAAGGGCACTTTGCAAATAGCCAAGGATCTGTCTCTCTCCTCTATCCGCATCCCTACCACTCATGCAGATTGTGACACTAACATAGCAGCGGCCTGTGGTCCCCGGGCTGGGCGTTAGGGGGCCTGTGGACCCGGAGCTGGGCGTTAGGGGGCCTGTGGACCCGATGGTACATGTGAGGGTGCCTGTGGTCCCCGGAGCTCGGCGTTAGGGGGCCTGTGGTCCCCGGGCTGGGCGTTAGGGGGCCTGTGGACCCAATGGTTGGTGTTAGGGGGCCTGTGGTCCCCGGGCTGGGCGTTAGGGGGCTTCTGGACGAGGAGCTGGGCGTTAGGGGCCTGAGGTCCCCAGTCTGGGCATTAGGGGGCCTGTGGACCCCCGGAGCTGGGCGTTAGGGGGCCTGTGGACCCGATTGCAGGCGTTAGGGGGCCTGTGGACCTGGAGCTGGGCGTTAGGGGGCCTGTGGTTCCCGGAGCTGGCCGTTAGGGAACCTGTGGACCCGATAGTTGGTGTTAGGGGGCCTGAGGACCCGGAGCTGGGCATTAGGGGGCCTGTGGACCCGATCGTAGGCGTTAGGGTGCCTGTGGTCCCCGGAGCTGGGCGGTAGGGGGCCTGTGGTCCCTGGAGCTGGGCGTTAGGGGTCCTGAGGACCCGAAGCTGGGCCTTAGGGGGCCTGAGGGCCCCGGGCTGGGCGTAAGGGGGCCTGTCGTCCCCGGGCTGGGCCTTAGGGGGCCTGTGGACCCTATGGTAGGCGTTAGGGGGCCTGTGGACCTGGAGCTGGGCGTTAGGGGGCCTGTGGACCCGGAGCTGAGCGTTAGGGGGCCTGTGGACCCGATGGTTGCCGTTAGGGGGCCTGTGGACCCGGAACTGGGCGTTAGGGGGCCTGTGGTCCCCGGAGCTGAGCGTTAGGGGGCCTGTGGACGCGGAGATGGGCGTTAGGGGGCCTGAGGTCCCTGGAGCTTGGCGTTAGCGGGCCTGGGGACCCGGAGCTGGGCGTTAGGGGGCCTGTGGACCCGAAGGTACGAGTTAGGGGGCCTGTGGTCCCCGGAGCTGGGCATTAGGGGTCCTGTGGTCCCCGGAGCTGGGCGTTCGGGGGCCTGTGGTCCCCGGTCTGGGCGTTAGGGGGCCTGTGGACCCAGAGCTGAGCGTTATGGGGCCTGTGGACCCGATGGTTGCCGTTAGAGGGCTTGTGGACCCGAAGCTGGGCGTTAGGGTGCCTGTGGACACTATGGTAGGCGCTAGAGGGCCTGTGGACCCGGAGCTGGGCGTTAGGGGGCCTGTGGTCCCCGGAGCTGTGCGTTAGGGGGCCTGTGGACGCGTAGCTGGGCGTTAGGGGGCCTCAGGACCCGATGGTAGGCGTTACGTGGCCTCTGGTCCCCGGAACTGGGCATTAGGGGGCCTGTGGTCCCCGGGCTGGGCGTTAGGAGGCCTGTGGACCCGATGGTTGGCGTTAGGGGGCCTGTGCTCCCCGGAGCTGGGCGTAAGGGGGCCTGTGGATGCGGAACTGGGTGTTAGGGGGCCTGTGGACCCGATGGTAGGGATTAGGGAGCCTGTGGTCCCCGGAGCTGGGCGTTAGGGGGCCTGCGGACCCGATGGTAGGCGTTACGGGGTATGCGGACCCGATGGTAGGCGTTTAGGGGGCCTGTGGTCCCCGGAGCTGGGCGTTTAGGGGGCCTGTGGACCCGATGATAGGCGTTAGGGGGCCTGTGGTCCCCGGAGCTGGGCGTTAGGGGGGCTGTGGACCCGATGGTTGGTGTTAGGGGGCCTGTGGTCCCCGGAGCTGGGCGTTAGGGGGCCTGTGGACCCGGAGCTGGGCTTTAGGGGGCCTGTGGACCCGATGGTAGGCGTTAGGGGGCCTGTGGTCCCCGGAGGTGGGCGTTAGGGGGCCTGTGGACCCGGAGCTCGGCGTTAGGGGGCCTGTGGACCCGATGGTAGGCGGTAGGGGGCCTGTGGTCCCCGGAGCTGGGCCGATGGTTGCTGTTAGGGGGCCTGTGGACCCGGAGGTGGGCGTTATGGGGCCTGTGGGCTCAGAGCTGGGTGTTACGGGTCCTGTGGTCCCCGGGCTGGGCTTTAGGGTTCCTGAGGATCCGAAGCTGGGCGTTAGGCGGCCTGAGGGCCCCGTGCTGAGTGTTAGGGGTCTGTGGTCCCCAGAGCTGGGCGTTAGGGGGCCTGTGGACCCGGAGCTGGGCGTTAGGGGGCCTGTGCACCCCGGGAGCTGGGCGTTAGGGGGCCTGAGGACCCGGAGCTGGGCGTTAGGGGGCTTGTGGTCCCGATAGCTGGGCGTTCGGGGGCCTGAGGACCCGGAGCTGTGCGTTAGGGGTCCTGTGGTCCCGATAGCTGGGTGTTAGGGGGCCTGTGGACCCGGAGCTGGGCGTTAGGGGTCCTGAGGACCTGGAGCTGGGCGTTAGGGGTCCTGTGGTCCCGATAGCTGGGCGTTAGGGGGCTGAGGACCTGGAGCTGTGCATTAGGGGTCCTGTGGTCCCGATAGCTGGGTGTTAGGGGGCCTGTGTACCCGGAGCTGGGCGTTAGGGGGCCTGTGGACCCTATGGTAGGTGTTAGGGGGCCTGTGGTCCCCGGGCTGGGCGTTAGGGGACCTGTGGACCCCCGGAGTTGGGCGTTAGGGGTCTTGTGTACCCGGAGCTTGTTGTTAGGGTGTCTGCGGATCCGATGGTAGGCGTTAGGGGGCCTATGGACCCGGTGCTGGGCGTTAGGGGACCTGTCGTCCCCAGAGCTGGGCGTTAGGGGGCCTCTGGACACAGAGCTTTGCGTTAGGGTGCCCGAGGTCCCCGGAGTTTGGCGTTAGGGGGCCTGTGGACCCGGAGCTGGGCGTTAGGGGGCCTGTGGACCCGATGGTAGGCGTTAGGGGGCCTGAGGACCCGGAGCTGGGCGTTAGGGGGCCTGTGGACCCGGAGCTGGGCGTTAGGGGGCCTGTGGACCCGGAGCTGGGCTTTAGGGTTCCTGAGTATCCGAAGCTGGGCGTTAGGCGGCCTGAGGGCCTCGTGCTGGGTGTTAGGGGTCTGTGGTCCCCAGAGCTGGGCGTTAGGGGGCCTGTGGACCCGGAGCTGGGCGTTAGGGGGCCTGTGTTCCCCTGGTTGGGCGTTAGGGGGCCTGTAGACCATATGGTAGGCGTTAGGGGGCCCTCACAGAGACACTTTATACCCGTGCAGACTAAACAGATTACAAAACGCCAACCAAAGCAGAAGCAGAGGAGTTGGAGGTGAGGGAGGGATGGGGGGTGGCCTGTCTAGATGGAATGGCAGGTGCAGAGGAGGCAAGAGGGTGGGGATGGGTGGGGGAGCCTTTCTTGGAGGGGTTCAGTGAAGAGGATAGCTAGGGTTGCTGGATGCCAGTAGCAGCAGTGGAAACAGGGGGTTGGGCATGGGTGGGGAGGGGACTGTGCTGGCCTGGGCCTGGGCCTGGTCCTGCTTGGGAACCAGCTGGAACTTGCTCCATCCCCCTGCAGAGATCTCAGATCCCCAGCAGCCAAAATCACCCCCCCTCCACCACCATCAAATGTCAAACAGGGAGGGAAGTGTGTTATCTTGAAACTCCAGGGAACGCAGAAGAGCTCATTCATGGTGTGTCCAGGGATTTTTGAGAAACCACTCCAGAGAGGGGAGGCTCCTAAGACTGGAAGCAGTATAAGTCGGCCCTACCAAATTCATGGCCATGAAAAATGTGTCACGGACCGTTAAATCTGGTCTCCCAGCCCATGAAATCTGGTCTTTTGTGTGCTTTTACCCTACACTATAAAGATTTCATATGGGAAACCAACGTTTCTCAAACTGGGGGTCCTGACTCAAAAGGGAGTTGCAGGGGGGTCACAGTATTGCCACCCTTACTTCTGCGCTGCCTTCAGAGCTGGGCAGCTGGAGAACGGCGGCTGTTGGCCGGGATCCCAGCTCTGAAGGCGACGCCCAACCAGCAGCAGTGCAGAAGTAAGGGTGGCAATATCATACCATCCCACCCTTACTTCTGTGCTGCTGCTGGCAGCGGCTTTGCCTTCAGAGCTGGGATCCCGGCCAGCAGCTGCTGTCCAGCTGGCGAGCTCCGAAGGCAGCGGCACCGCCAGCAGCAGCGCAGAAATAAGGGTAGCAGTGCCACACCCCTCCCTACAATATCCTTGCAACCCCCCCACCACCATTCCTTTGTGGGTCAGGGCCCCTACAATTACAACACTGCGAAATTTCAGATCTAAATGGCTGAAATCATGAAATTTACTATTTTTAAAATCCTATGATTGTGAAATTGACCAAAATGGACCATGAATTTGGTAGGGCCCTAACTATGAGCCCTGGAATCAAGCCACTGAAATCCACAGAGTTACAGTAAAGCTGCAAGCAGACCATGGAGTCTCACCCATCTGGGATGATTCAAGGCGTCACGTTGTTATTCAAAGAAATAACCGTGTTGGTGACTGCCCAGTGTTTAAGTTTTGTCCTCCCACCCCCAAAAGCCTCTTTGGCCCTATTCCTCTCCCCACTGGGACTTCCCAGCACCACACAGCTCATGTTATTTCTGCATCACTGCCCTGATGAGTGAGTGGCTTCTTGCCAGGGTATGCTACATGCCTGCTTGTGAGGCTCAGCGCAGCAGTCAGGGAGATCAGCTGTCTGCCTGTCAGCAAGTCGATAGCTGGGTGCAGAGCAATCCATGCCTGCAGATCCCTGTCCTCATGCCCCATAGGCAACCTGGCCACTGCCCCCCAGCAGACTGGGGCCTGCTTTCAGTGGGGATGCCATAAAGAGTGCTTTGTGTCCGGCTCAGCCAATAGGATTGCTGGGTTTGGTTGCCAAGGCCACTCTTGTGAATCAGAGGTGGGCGGGAGCTGTGTATATAAGGGGTGGCAGAGCCTCCCCAGGAGGGCAGGGTTAGTTGGTGCTGCTTGCATGGTGTAGGCTTAGGAGTGGAGGAGGAGGAGGAGGAGGAACAACAACAACCACAACCACAACCACCACCACCACCACTGAAGCCAATTCACTCTCCTGGGAGACCCATGGGCAGAATCCGTTTCAATGCTTTTTAAGGTAACCCAGGAAAGGTGGCATCCCAGCAAGAGCAGAGAAATCAAGGCAAGGGGAGCCTTTCTGAGGCAGCTGGACTGGCTGGGAGGAGCTGAGGAGGGGGGTGATGGATGCTTTTCTGTGGGAGGTGGATGAGGAGGATGACTAGGGTGCTGGGTGCCAGGTGGGAGCAGAGGAAATCGAGGTGTAGGAAGGGGTAGGGAGGCGACTGCTCTGCCTTTTGCGTGTACCTGATTCCTCTCGATAACCTGTTGGAATTTGCACTCTTTCCCCTGTAGAGATCTCGGATCCTCAGCAGCACCTGTGCCTCGGGGAGTTGCAAAAGCTCTGAATTCACCGGAGAGCCCCCCTGGTATTACACCTAGCCCCCCAGGAAGGAGGCTTTGGAACTCGGTAAGGAAAAAACATGCGGGGAGAGACACAGGGTATACTGCATGTTCTCTTGTATCCAGTGCAGGCTGAGTGATCCAAGGTCTGGTTCTACCTTTATAACTTATCAGTCCTGTGCCCAGGCAGCTCAAGATGATGGGTGGAATGAAGGACATTGATGTGTTTGAGTGGGAAGAAACCAGAAGAATTCTTGTCCCCTCTAAACTCTCCCTCCCCGGCTGCAGAGTTTCAATAATTTCCTGGCCAAATATGTTCTCCCTCCCTGTAAAGCTTTCTTGGGCTTTCATTATTATTTGTTTGATCCATTACAAGATAGTGTGTCTTGGGCCTGCAGTTCTTAGATCAGAGTGTGCTTTGCCCTTCCAACCTGCACTAGGAATTGCCCAAGTAAATCTCTGCAGAGGGTGAGAGATGCTATGCAGTTCTCGGAAGCAGAGTTTGGGAATTATTTTTATCACTAAAGGACATAGGTCTGAAAAGTGAAGCCCCCGAACTCCCCAAGAGTTAGAGCTGGGACCAGAAAACAGTTCCTGCAAGCCTTTGTGGTGTCTTAACATCCTTAAATTATTGGCTGGAGTTAATATAAGCCAAGAGATCATTAAGGCCACACAGTTCAGCATTCACATTGGGAAAATATCAGTGTGCATCCTTAACTCTGCCCCTTGTCTGTACGCACTATGCCACAGCCAGCTCTCCAGCTGGTGTGCCCTGGTGTAGTAAAAGGAGCTACACTGATTAGTACAGTTAAGGGTCTGGCCTGTCATGTCTAATTCCATGACTGGTTGGCAAACCATGCAATCTCATACTAAGGTTTTCTAAAGATCTGCGTCCTGCTGCACCATTTTAGTGGCATGCCTTGATGTGTGCTTGGGAAATGAGGTCCATGAAACTCATTTCCTGGAAGACTACACAGGGAATCTTTGCATAACACATGACAGATTGAGCCTTTTATAGGAGAGTGTGAGGGGAATATGTTCTGGCTACACGGGCAATTTAATTTTACACCTAAGTTGCTTTGTCATTTACTGCACCATTTATTGCCTGAGCGTCACCTGAAGGAGGCTGGGCTGCTGGCTGCAAAGACACCATATAGTCATGGCTGCTGCTGAAACTATTAAACTATGTCCCTTATAGAAGCAAACTTATCCTCAAAGAGATCGGTCACCTAAGAGGTACTGGCCCATTGCCACACTGATTTCATTGCCACTATACAAAAGTAAAACTGAGACACAACGCTGCATGTATGTATCTGAGTAAGTCTTTTGCGAAATGTGATATTGAATCATATCTCAGAAGCACAGCAATGTGTGGCCATATCATTAAAGATTGTTATATGCTAAAGAAGGCAACAGTAGAGCTGTGTGCACATTGGCACCTCCTGAGCTCTGAGAACTTAACTGTGCAACCGTAATGTTTTCTGAGTGTAGGTTTTTCATGGGGAACATCCTAGTTTTTTATAGGGAAAATATAGATTTCATGATTGGGACATTTGTCCAGACATCCAACACATTAGATCTGACATATCGTCCCCACTGAGTGAGAGGAGCCTCCTCTTCTGTGATGTGAACCTGGGGATCTGTGCAGATTTTAGCCTCATGTGGAACCCTGCCTCCCCCCCTCACTCATTCCCTCACTCCATTTTTCACTGTGAATCAAAGTTAGCCAGTTTGGCCTTCCTTAACTGAGTGTGTTTTAAACTTTGCAAAATGTCCTACACAGAGTGATGTCAGACTGCAGCCAGTCCTGACCCACTCACTCAACGGCACATCTCCTCAGTATGGAATATTTTCCTGCAGATTTACACTTTCTTCCCAAGTATTATTTATTTGTATTGCACTAGTCATGGACCAAGACCCCATCGTTCTAGGCATTGTACAAACACAATGTTGTTCTGGGACCAGAGCTGTCTTTTAAAAGCAAATCTTCCAGCTACGTTTTTTTTTTTAATTTAGTGGGGAAAGTGGGGAGTGGTAGAGATGTATGTATCAGACTCCAAATAGCTTAACTAATATTACTCAAACTCATCTCCGACCCCCGCCAAAAATAAGTCATTTTCCAGCAGAGAGCAAACTGTTAATTTCAGCTTGAAATGTGAAATTTTATAAGAAACTGAGAACACATGGACAATCTTAATTAGCCAGATCACTGCTATAATAAATCATAGAATATCAGAGTTGGACGGGACCTCAGGAGGTATCTAGTCCAATCCCCTGCTCAAAACAGGACCAATCCCCAACTAAATCATCCCAGCCAGGGCTTTGTCAAGCCTGACCTTAAAAACCTCTAAGGAAGGAGATTCCACCACCTCCCTAGGTAACCCATTCCAGTGCTTCACCATCCTCCTACTTGAAAAAGTTTTTCCTGTTCAACCTAGACCTCCTCAACTGCACATTGAGACCATTAGTCCTGTTCTGTCAAAAAGTCATCAAAAAGTCTTCGCTATGAGACGAGGCTCTGGCTTGTTCAAATACACAACTTAAATTTAACTAAATCAGTTTAGTTTCAACCAACTGCGCTTTTTATGTGTGACTCCATGTCTGTTTAAAACTGTTTATATCAGTTTAGCTCATACCTGTTGAAGTTAACTGGCACAAGCTAAATATATAACTTGATTTATGCCATTAGAGGATCATAGCTGGGACAATTTTTGCACAAAATATTTGGGGGGGGCGGGGGAGGGCTGAAAATACAGGTTACAAAACTGAAATGTTCCTGACTTTGTCAATTTCAATGAATGTTTTGATATTTAAAAAAAAATCTAAAATCAATTGTGATGGGGCAAGGCCAGATGGCTACAATAAAGTACTGAGAAACAGAAGCTTAGCCCAGAGCAAACAATCCCTTTTTTTTTTTTTTTTTTTTTTTTTTAGTTTTTTTTTGACCATGGTAACCAAATGGCAGTTGCTCAGGTATAAGGCAGCCTGGACCGAATTAAACCTTGTCTAAAGGCAGGTGAGATAGCTATCGTTAAGTTGAACACCTGCAGCCAATCAGGGCAGCTATCAGGGAACGGGTTTAAAAAAGGAGCTCACCCAAGTCAGGCAGGAGGAGCGTGAGGATACTGGATGCAGAAGGCAAGGAGTGAGAGTGAGAGAGTGTAGCGGAATTTAGGAACAAGCTATTATCAGACTCAGAGAAGCCTGTGGTGAGGATAAAGAAGGTGTTTGGAGGAGCCATGGGAGTAGCCAGGTAGTTGTAGCTGGCCTGCAGCTGTTACAGGAGGTACTATAGACAGCTGCAATCCACAGGGCCCTGGGCTGGAACCCGGAGTAGAGGGCGGGCCCGGGTTCCCCCCCAAACCTCCCAACTCCTGATCAGACACAGGAGGAGCTGACCCAGACTGTGGTGAAGATCACTGAAGTGAGCAAATCTGCCAAGAAGCGCAGGACCCACCAAGGTAGAGGAGGAACTTTGTCACACAATCTTTATACTTGTTTGGTTTGAAATGATTTTTTTTGTTTCAAAATCTCATCTAACTTTAAAAAAAAAATCAAACATTTACAAATTTTCAAAATCCAAATGAAATGTTTTTGACCCAAAATGATTCTTCAACTTTTTGAAATTGCCAGTGAACTTAAAAAATCTGTTACTTACTCAGCTTTGTAGAGGAGCATCCGCATACAAAGTGCCAGTGGTTTAACTGAATCAGTATAAATTACACCTTCAGTTACAAGAGTACAAGTCCATGTGGCCTTAGGGAAAGTGCCAGATGAGGATGGTCTCTGGGGATGGACTCAGAAGAACCCCCCACAATGCTCTTCCTCCTTCCTTACAGTGTGTTGCATACTTAGAAACTACTTCCTACTGAAGGTGGCTTTAGAACTAGCAATTCTCCTAGATCTGGACGATGAGTGGATACTTGGATGAATCAGAGTTTATGATGGTAGAGGAAGGCTTCACCACCAGAGACCTCCTTGAGAACCTCCTCATGGAAGTCTCCCAGACGGTAAGTGGCACTTCGCTTCTATGGGCCCTTCTTTCCCATCCACTGGCCCTGGTGTCACGTGGCATCTAACTGTAGGGTGGCTATTTAACAGTCACTCTCCTCTGAAGCATTAGGATTTGAGACACTTTGGTGCAATTTCTCAGCATCTCACAACACTTAACATCTTCTGGACAGTGGAGGAGGGGGCAGAATTTTGTTTTCAGTTTCTGTGTGCACGTCTGGGTGAACGGCTGGCTAGATTCTTAACTGGACATATGCACATACAAATATCTGATTTGCAGGTGCCCATAAGTTACCCATATGTGCTTATGTGCATACATTGGGCTTGTTTGTCTTTGTTCATCTAGGGCTGTTTGTGGCCCAGGCAGCACACAGTTGCAGCCCATTTGACATCCTGACGGCCATACAGGTAGTGTGTATATGGTCCACGTAATACATAGCAAGTTGCATATGCGTCCCACAGTGGTAAATAGGTTGAGAACCACTGGTTTAGGGCCAGAGTGGAGGGAACTGGGCAGTAGGATCTTTGTATTGCTGGGGACAGGAGACTTGCATTGCAGAGACCAGGGCCTGAATTCTCAGTTACACTGAAGCCCCTTTAAACCATGCTGGAAGCGTGAAGGGGCTTTGAAGTGGATATAAACATCATTTACACCCCTCGTTGCATGGCCACAGTGGTGTCAAAAGGCCTTTGTGTCATTAAGAATCAGGCCACGGTTTGGGTGATTCCCTGACTAAAATGCACCTTAATGAGCGCTGGGTTTCCTTGCCTGCCTTGCTTGATACCGTTGTGATTTGAGGGAACAGATAGCTATTTTGCCAGTGGACTGGGGGAAAAGATACAAAGGAAAATCACATTTCTAAAAATCTTTTTGTCTAAAAATATCTCATCTGTTCCACTTTCCCCCTTGCTTACGTCTCGTAGGGCTTCTTCCCGGGCTTCATTCTTAGCTCTTTGCTTCTCTTCAAATTAAAAGAGCCAATGTGATTATTTTGTTTGGTTTTTTTGCGTGGGGCATCTCAGGGGTGCGTTCCTGCCCATTCTTCCTAGGGATGGACTGAGTCCCACCAGAGTCTCGCTGCAGCTCTGAGAAGACCCTGTTGAATTCCTAACTGAGGCTTTGTGCTGATGTCCGTCAATCGCAGGTTACCACTAACTGCCCTCAAGCTACACCCCTTCGTGTTATGTAGTCTCCCTACGCACAGCATAGCCCACCCTTGCTCTGGTCGTGTTGAAGCACCTATGAGCCTGGAGTTCTTCGTCACGCTGGGCATTCTGCTGGTGTATCGATGCAAATGGAGCGTACATCAGCTGGGTGGGGTGTGCACCACTGGCCATCAGTTGCAAGACTTGGTTATTGGGCACCATTTGCAGACTTTCCTGATTTCAGTAACAAAAAGATCGATTCTTAACAGGCCCCCAAATTGGAGGGACCTTGATCATTGGACATTTAGGGCCTGATTCTCCCCTTCTTTATGTGGGTGTAAATCAGGAGTAACTCCACTGGTCTGAGTGGAGAATCAGGCTCTTAGTTTTGAGTCTGGTCCCTCTGCTGCTCCATGAAGACTCTGCAACGCTCCTTCCTTGGGGGAGGGAGGGGTGCTGAGACCACTGTTGCTGACTCCAGTCTCTTCCCTCTAGAGCGACAAAGGGGCCTTTTTTGTGGCAGACCTGGGGGATGTAGTGAAGAAATACCTGCGCTTCTTGAAGGCCTTGCCCCATGTCAAACCTTTCTACGCTGTTAAGTGTAACAGCAGTGAAGGAGTGGTGCGGACGCTGGCTGCGCTGGGGGCAGGATTTGACTGTGCTAACAAGGTAGGAACAAAGGGAACGAAGAGCTCTGGGACGCAACGTCCTTGGGGTGCGGTGGCTAGATCTGTGCCTTGGAAGGTGGTGAGGGAACCAGCCAAGACAAGGTGTGACAGCACGAAGGTTAAACAAGCTTTGCAGCGTGCTAGGGTTAGTCTGGGGCTTCCCATGCTGCGTTTACATTGGAGGGAGTCTTCCCCCTTCTGGCACAACAGTAATAGTGCATCCTGGAAAATCCGCTTCCCAGTCGGGTGTTCCAGACTCAAAGGCGATCATGCCCTTTCACTTGAATTTCCTTGTTTTTACACGTCTCCCAGACAGCAGAATCTATCTTAAGTGTGTTGGTTTTTCTGGGACACGCGGCCACGGTCCACTCTTAGATGGGTACTGGGCTGAGTCAGAAGCTCCTTCTTGTCTCATTTAATGGGTTTTTCAGGGTAAGTCAAAGCAAGGTTATTTATTTCTTTGTGATTCAGTGGAACAGGTTGCCAAGGTGAGATGTATTTATATGTCTCAAGAACAAAGCCTAAGGGAAAACAACAAAACCCGAGAGGCCATGGCAATGAATGGAGTTGCAGGCAGCCTGAACACGCTCTAAACAACTAGCAGGAGGAAAGATGCTCCTTCCTCCCTCCTTACACCATGTGAAGCAGTTTGGCCTAATGGATAAGGGTTAGGTGTTTTTTTTTTTATTACATATCTTGTGGTAATGTGGTCCATTCAGTTTGCCTCTGCTCTTACAGACCTACCTTCCTTGATCTTGTGTTTCTAGTGGTGTGTCACTGCTGTCTCTCACTCCAGACACAGTCCACCATGACCCCTGTGGGCAAACCCACCTTTCTTCATCTGTGTCTTGTTCCCAGGAGAATCCCAGGCCTGACTCCTGGTTGTGAGTTCACCAAGAGTAACTCACATGGATTAGACTGTCCCAGGCCTGGAGCTCTTGATTCCATAACAACTTGTATCCCACAGCACTGAGTTCCCCAGGGGCTGATCCATACACCCTGCTAATAATGCCCTTGTTGCAGACGGAGATTGCATTAGTTCAGAACATCGGGGTCCCACCTGACAAGATTATCTACACCAACCCCTGCAAACAGATCTCGCAGATCAAATACGCAGCCAGCCATGGGGTGCAGCTGATGGCCTTTGACAATGAAGTGGAGCTCAGGAAAGTGGCAAGGAGCCATCCACATGCCAGGTACGTATATAAACTCTGGGTATGGAAGAAGGAGGTTTATTGAGGCTAGAAACAGAGATGGACCAAAGGTCAGTCTCTCAATCTCATCTAGAGGGTGAATGTGACATTTCTTATGGGCAGGGCTTTTATGTATTTTCATAGCATGTTCATGTTCCACGTACTAGGACTGACTTCAGTAAAGAGTTGGAGAAATCGCGTACCTTGGCCTGCATGGTAATTGGGGAGTGGGAGACAAAGAGCTGGGACACCGACCTGGTGTAACTTCATTCCACAGGATGGTTCTGTGCATCGCCACGGACAACCCCACATCCTCTGCCTTTCTGAGTGTGAAGTTTGGTGCCACCCTTAAATCCTGCAGACACCTACTAGAAACTGCAAAGGAGATGAATGTGGAGATCGTTGGCATCAGGTACAGGGTGGCCTCCTCCTACCATGAAGCCTGATTCTCCCTAAAGTGACGTACATAAGCACAGACTCTGAATCCTAACTTTACTTGCGCTGAAGTTTGTGGATCTGGGAGGGCCTGTCTGAGTGCTAAACCTGGGGAAATCCATCCTGTTGCATTCACTGGAGGGATTTCTCCTCTATTTCTAGTCACAAATACCCCATGAACAGGCAGCAGAATTCCACGTTAATTATGACACGCTTCCCTAACTACTTCAGACAAGGATTCCCGCTTACAGATTGTTTGCGAATTGCAAGTGTTGGAGAACCAACCAACAGTGTGAGTTTCCAAGTCACATGGTATTGTTTCTGTTCCTTGATTGAGTGACTTAGGGAATTAACCAATAACCAAGCAAACTTTGAATTGCATGTCTGGGTGTGAAACTAAATATGTGCACTCGGGTTTTGGTTTTGCAGCTAGAAATATTTCAAGCTAAATTATTACCATGAAGTGCAAGAAGGTCATAGGTGTGACCAAAATTAGTTAAATTAATCACAAGAGTGAATCTCTGCAATGTATGCCTTGTCTTTCTATGTATTGCACCTTTAAGGCTGATATTTTTCAAAGGGTTCTAGGGGAGTTAGAGGATCAGCTCCTATTGAAAGTCTTTGCAAATAGAGATGTAACTTCTTTGAAATTCCCAGCCTAGATATCTAAGAGCCTTGCTGGAGTCACTTTATGTGCAACTCATGGCAGACTGTCTAGGAGAAACACACACTGCACTCTCCACTGGAGGCTTTATTTTTGTTTTTTCTTTAGTCTGAAAGGTTATTCTGACTAAGTCTCTCTCTCCTCTTGGTGTTTGGGAAGAGCATAACTCTCCTATAGAATGATTGATTATTTGTGAATAACGTTTTGCACTGTTTCCCCAAGTCTGCTATCAGTGCTCTGGGATTAGAGGAGATTGGGAGACGGGGCTTAGCCCAGACTAAATGAAGGATTCTTCCCCCTTAGTTTTCATGTTGGCAACGGCTGCCTCGACCTGCAAGCCTTCTCTCGGTCCATAGCAGATGCTCGGCTGGTGTTTGAAATGGGTGCTGAGCTGGGCTACAAGATGCACTTATTAGATATTGGAGGTGGATTCCCTGGCACAGAAAACTCGAAAGTCCGGTTTGAAGAGGTATAAAGATTTCAGTTTGTGTTCTCTTTAGGCAGAGAAGGCAGCTGGGAGGGAGTCCTAGCTCATATCACAGCTGGGCTTGAATCTCTGGCCTTTATTTTGAAAGAGTGGTTAACTAATAAATGTTAGAATAAGTGTTTCTGGTTTCTTTTCCCCCCACCTTCTACCAATCAGATTGCAGCCACGATAAACTCCGCCTTGGACTTGTATTTCCCAGAAGGCTGTGGGGTGGAAATCATTGCCAAACCAGGACGATACTATGTAGCTTCCGCCTTTACCTTGGCTGTCAATGTTATTGAGAAGCAGGAGGTTCCCTTGGATCTGCCTGGCTCAGACGGTAGGTTGAGCAGGTGGAACGATGCATCTTCCTGTGGTGCTGAGCCCCTGTGAAGGCAACAAGTTGCTGTGATGGGTAACTGAACTGTGGGCCAAAAGCCTTTTGCTAGGAAAGATGAGGGTTGAGAGCAAACCAGCATACATCTGCTCAGTAGTTCAGACCCTACTAGTCCCAAGTGGACGTGTTATGATATTGGACGGCAGTCGTGACTGCAGGAAAACTGAGTAGGAGTTAATTCAGGCCTCAGTTCTCATTATCTGTGGCCGTCAGCCAGGTCAGTGTGTGGTCACTCCTCAAAAGCCACGTCAGGCTGACAAAGTCCCCTCAAATGGGGCATCTTTGTCCAGTCCCAGTAGCTGAAAGTATTAAACTTGACATGTGAATTGACCCTTCCCTGCTCTCCCATCTCCTAGATGAGTCTGGCAGCAAGAAGAACATCCTGTATTACATTAATGATGGCATCTATGGATCCTTCAGCTGCATTTTCTTCGATCGCACCTGCCCCAGCCCTGTCCTGCACAAGGTAAGGAGGGCTGTGTGTCATAATCAGATAGCTAAGGGTTAATGTTTCTTTTACCTGTAAAGGGTTAACAAAGAGAACCAAACACCTGACCAGAGGACCAATCAGGAAACCGGATTTTTCAAAGCTCAGGGGAGGGAATGTTTTGTGTCTGTGTCTTTGTCTGGCTCTCAGCTATGAGAGGGGTCCTTTCTATCTGTAAGCTTCTAATCTTCAGTTTCAAAGTTGTGAGTACAAAGGTAGAAAAACAATAGGCTGTATGTTTTTTTCTATTTACATGTGTGTAGTTGCTGGGATGTTTAAATTGTATCTCTTTGATTAAGGCTGGTTATTCATATTTTTCTTTCAAGCAATAGCCCTGTATTGTCACCTTAATGCAGAGATAATTTTTTTGTCTTTTTCTTTCTTTTTATATAAGCTTTCTTTTTTAAAAAACTTGTTGACTTTTCTTTTTCTAGTTTAGGCAAGGGGATAGGATATCTGTTGCCAGGATTACTGCTCTCTCAGGGAAGACTGGGAGGGGGGAAGAGAAGGAGGGGGAAGGTAAATTGTCCCTCTCGGTTTTGTGGTTTCAAGGGATCGAAGCAGGGAAATCTCCTAGTATACCCAGGGCGGGAAATCTGGGAGGAAGTAAAGAGCCGGAAGGGAAAGGTTTATTTCTCCTTGTTTTAAGAATCCAAGGGATTTGGGTTCTTGGGGTCCCCAGGGAAGGTTTTGGGGGGACCAGAGTGTACTAGGCACTGGAATTCCTGGTTGGTTGCAGGCTATCAGATCTAAGCTGGTAATTAAGCTTAGAGGGTTTCATGCAGGCACCCAGATATCTGGACCTTAGCGTCCAAAATAGGGAAAGATGCTTATGATATGTGCAACCCAAGAGGGAGCCACAGTCATGTCCCTTCTCCCTGGAGGAAGCAGGAAACAATAGACCAGAAATAACTTAGCACTCAGCAGGGGGCCTGATCCACTTCTGGGATTCTCCCCAGCTGCCCAGCTTGCCTTTCCTCTGGTACACTCTGTTCCCATGCTCAGGCCTTCACTGCAGCATAAAGCCCCCCTCCTACGGTTTGCAGGAAGATCTCTGGGGTTTCTTGCCCCCCTAGCCCCTCCCAAGTATCAGAGCTCTTTGGTGAGAGCATTTGCTGTAACTCCCTGCAGTGCCTCCTTAGTCTGTCCTCACTAGAGAGCGACTGAGGCACTGTCAGGGTGCTGCTCCCTGCCTGCATGGCGCTAGCCTCCCTCCCACATCTATCCCGCTCTGCACTCAGCTCAGCCTGTCCGTGATACGGATGATGATGTAGGCAAGGCAGAATGTATTATATGGTGTGACTCATCCTGGGTGTGACTCCACGGAAATCAGTGGTGTTTTCCCCAGAAGGACGTTGGGCTACGGTTTCTAACTCAAGTTTAACCACAAGTGAAATCTTCAAAGGCTTTTGCCAGATGCCCTCCTCAGAGTGATTGGACACCAGAGATCAGCCCCCAGTGTATCAGACCGTCGATAGCTTGGCATTGGCTGCAGCAGTGCAACAGACACTGGGTAGATCTATAATTTCTGTAACTTTCTGGATCTACCTGTGGTTCTTTTTAATACATTGCTGAATCCTGGACACCTATTCTGAAGCGTCGTTAACAAGTTTCCATGTTGGGAGAGCCCTGTGCAGATACACAAATGTGTATCTGCATCTGATCCGCTATCTGCAGATATCCACATCTATCTGTGGATTTGCAGGGCTCTATGCTGGAGGCTGGGCTGAGGTCCAAGGTATCCCCTTGCCGGAGCCCGGTTGGGGAGAGCCGTGGGGAGCCCGCACGGAGTCGTGGACCCTCCATCTGTTCTCGGCTGGGTGGGGAGCCTGGAGGGCAGGGACATGGCCGAGGGCTGCTCTCACCCCACCCCCCCGCACTGCGGGCAGGTGGAGGGTCTGTCGTGTCTCCCCATGGCTCTCAAGGTGGGCTCCACGTTGGCCTGGCCAAGGTGGGTGGGGAGACCAGTGGAGCTGCCTGGGAGCTGCTCGGGGCCCCCTGCCTAGGGCAGGAGGAGGGTTTGTTGCAGCTCTGCACAGCTGCCTTCCCAGCTTTATCATGGCTTCTCAGCCAGTGCTGGTCTGGGAGAGCTGGGCTGGCAGTTGTGGGGAGCCACAGCGGACCCTCCACCTGCCTTGGGCATGAGGCCCAAGCAGCCCCCGCCCAGTGTCCCTGCACCCAGGTCCCCCACCCAGGGCAGGTGGAGGATCCGGGCTGTGGTTCCTCACAGCTGCCCTCCCGGCTCTTACCATCAGAGCCCTCCGCAGATACAAAATTTGTATCAGCATCCATGCTGCTATCCGCAGAAATGGTCCGCGGATGTAAGGCGGATCACTGCAAATCCGTGGGTCTCTACATGTTGGCTCTAAAATGCCAGTGAGTGTCTTCTGTGATCAACCAGGTATCTTTCGAGCAAAAACTGAGTTTTAAAGCTTCAGAACCAGTTGCAGGGATTTCAGAATGGCAGCAGGGCTGTAGCAAGACTTGAATCTGCCCCACGGGTCAACCATATGCTAACTAGCAGCACTGTGTGTAACTATGCATACAGTGGGCATGTCTACACCACAATTAGTGGTGTGAATCTGGCACCTGTAGACGTACCTGAGCTAGCTCCAATAACAATAGCAGTGAAACCCCTGGCAGCACAGTAAGTACCAGGGTCCCAGATGGGCCTGGACAGCCAGCTAGATCAAAGTTAATTCGGATATGTCTACATGGGCTGCAGTCACACCTCTGACTGCTGTGGCAGCACACCCAGTGTCTGTTTGCTCACAAGGAGTGTTCAGGAAAGGATTTAAAGGGACAGACACAAACAATTAATATAACTTTAAGAGATGTAACTAACAATGGAGGTGATTAAACTGGAATATACCATTAAAACAAACCTGTCGCCATTGACAGAGTTCATTCTTGCCTTTAGCGCAGGGAAACAGTCCAGACAGACTGAGTTCCGATTCTGTTCCTTAACTCCCTAGAACTTTCTGCTTCTGTACTAGTGCTGCAATGTCTGGATTGATTAAAAATCCAAACAAACTGCTCTTTCTCCCCTCTTTCCCCTCCCCCCACTTAAGGTCATTAAAATATGAACATTTCTAGCAATTTTTTTTCCATAAAACTCACTTTTTGCAGCCTACATTTTGGGCCTGCATTAGTCGATGGCTTGTCTGGTCAATTTTGGATTAGTTTTCCATGAAGTTACTCCAGTCTTAAGACCAGATCTTCAGCTGGTGTAAATCCACATAGCTCCATTGTAAATCAGTGTAGCTGCACTGCTATTAGTGGAGAAGTGTTGATTTATGCCAGCTGAGGATCTGACCTTTTTAATACGATTATTTAATTTACTAGCTTGATCTCCTGTGATGTCCATCTCCTTTGCCCCCCACCCCTACAGAAACCCAGCCCACATCATCCCTTGTTCAGCAGCAGCCTCAGGGGTCCTCCTTGTGATGGGCAGGACTGCATTGCAGATGGCTTGGAGCTACCAGAACTGCAAGTTGGTGACTGGCTGACATTTGAGAACATGGGTGCCTACACCATAGCAGCCTCATCTTCATTTAATGAATACCAGCAGCCACGGATCAAGTACATCATGTCCCGGTAAGAGCCTGATAAGAGAACTTCCTGTAACTCATCCAGGGAAAGGCAGGGTGAGAATCAGTGCTCATGATTAACTGCCCTTGTAAGCCAGACTGTGGGGTTGGTCTAGGCTTTGAAGAAAAAGTGCCACTTCTGGAATCATCCGCATCTGGAAGTTTAGGGTTAAATCCTGGCCCAATGCAAAACTTCCATTGATTTCCAGATAGCTAGGATTTCACTCTGTGTCCAAACACCATCTAGACATGAACCAGCTTGCCTTGGGTGATCCCAGGCTGAGGTCTGGCAGCAGGCCATACAGAAGTCAGTGTGGTGTAATGGGGAGATGAGTGAGAACAGAACTCCCTGTTCTCTGGGGATGGGTGTAAAACTGGGGCTAGAGAGAGAGGCTTGTTTTTTTTCTTGCTTACAGGGAAGCTGTCCGGCTGCTTCAGGGGAAGCTGCCACTACCAGAAAAAGAGGATAGAGAGAACATGTGCACTCCTCTCTCCTGTGGCTGGGAAATCACAGATACCTTGTGCATTACCCCTGTCTTCACTACAGCTAGAATCACGTGAGCAGCACCAGCCATGACGGGGGCAGATCCTTAACCAAGGGGACTCTTGCATCTATTTCTCATGCCCTCCCAGATTTCTGCCCTGAAGCAGGACCTGTTTTACATTCATTGTGGTTTTTTAAGTATGCAACATAAATCCTGTTCCTCCTGCCTGTGTTGTGTTGCCTGCTGTGTGCCATCGCAAAGGGCAGAGCATTTGGTTTGTGGATGTTTATATGCCGATTGGGTTTACATTATTTTTGCAAGTTATCCTAATAAATCGTCTTTGTTTGTTTTTTTTTATAAATAACCAGTTGGATTTTCCTCCCCTTCCTGCTAAGGGGAAATTTGCAGAGCACAGCTGGTGTCTAAGATAGAGCGTCATCATCGAGACATGTACAAGCTACATTGTAGTGCTGTTCATCCAGTCCAGGCTCCCAAGGGAGTGAGGCAGGGCATTTTAAACTGCTCTGGCACCATCTACTGGTAGATCATAGGCCAGCTCAAATGTATGCCCAGTATATTGTTATATTTAATGGTCGTAGCCTATACTAGGGTGACCAGACGTCCCGATAAAATCTGATCTGTCCCGATTTCGAGCAGTTTGTCCCAGTTAGGATGCCATTTGTCCTGATATTTTGTTTTGGGCTTTTTTTTTTACACTCACCCGTCTGGGTCTTCAGCGGCAATTTGGCGGAGGGTCCTTCAGTTGCTGACGGTCTTCGGCAACATTTCGGCAGCAGGTACTTCTGTCTTTGGCAGTAAGGTTTATTACGCACAGCCGAAATGCCACCGAAGACTGTCAGCGACTGAAGGACCCTCCACCAAATTGCCGCCGAAAGCGCTCCCCACTGCGGCGGTCCCGATATTTTCAAGTTACCATCTGGTCACCCCTAGCCTATACCCACTTCTGATTTTAAACTTTTAATGATGAAATGTTTAAAAAAACCAGCACAAAGCACTGAGCCAGCTTTGCTTGAGCCAGGCACGGTGAGCTATCAAACATACCAATGAGAACAAGCTTTTTATAGGGAAAGTAACTAAAGAGGTAACAATTAGTGATTAAAATCAACCATTGATTCATCCTGGTCCGCCGCCTCTTAGAGACAGATTTTTCAAAAGAGCTTAGCTGCCATTTAGGCACCTAACTGGACAATGGGAGCAGCTGGATGCTGTACTAGTCTGAAAATCCGGCCCATAGCATTCATGGCTTGACTAGGGCCTACCTGTGATTTTTGCTTGTTATAAGTAGGACAGGAACTGGCAGCAGTAATATCTTTCTAAGTCCCTATTCTGGAACTCTTTTAAGTACACAAGTAGTCCTGCTGAATAGAAGAACAGGGGAGCTGTTTTGTAGATATTCAACACTATAACAAAACCACATACCACGCAAGGTTTGATTTTTTTTTTTTGTGACAAATATGTGGCAAACTCCTGTCTGTCGTGGAACCACATGTCCTGTCTACTTGGAATTTCTGCGCAATAGTAGGCATCGAAATCAAATCCCCCTGTCCTAAAAGCGCACATTCTTAGAACTTGAGCTAAGGGAGACTCTCAGTCAGCGGCTAGGAGTGTTGGACATATGACAGAGTTGAGCAGTTCAGAGTCCCACCAACAGTGGGCAGTGGTGATGCATACGCACTGATATTCATTACAATGCTACTACCATGGCCACTGCAGAATCAGGCCCCTTCAAGGCTGGAGACAGGGGCATTGACTATCTCTTTTATTAAACTAATGAAATAAAATCTCTCACCTGTAGAGACAGCATTTCCACCCATGACAAATCCATAGTGGGTAGGGTTCCTTGCTGCAGACAATAAGTCTTCTGGATCAGCAGCATAAGCAAATCAGTTTTTAAGGGACCTGTTAGCAGATAGAATTGTACCATTTGGAATCCACCATAGTTGCAGGGAAACTCACTTCTGCATTAAAACTAGGTTTTGTATGTATAATTATTTTGATGATGGCTGTGCTTAAGGGGTTATGGAGAGCAGGGCCGCTAGGTGCTGGACAAATAGAGTAATAGACAGTCACTGTTCTGAAATGCTGACAAGACAGACAAAGCTGTGGAAAAGGGCTGTAACACATTAGCGGAATGACAGGTGGTAGTAGGGTTTAGCTGACCAGAGGGAAGGCGAATAGCACAAAGGAGGAAGGAAGGGGAGGGGTATGCTGGGCAGCCTGCCCCAGGGCTGGTGGAGTGAAGCTGAAGTGAGGGTCGACTGAAGGAGGAGGCTGGAGCTAACAGCTAATCAGCACATGGGAGAGAACTCTCCAGAGTCAAATTGTAGAAAGCAGCATGGTCACATCAGCAGAATCCTTGCTGCTGATCCTGCTTCTGGGTTTGCTCCTGCCATGTTGACAGTTGCAGGTCTCTGGGGGTAGGATTAGCATCTTCCTGCAATTTTTCTTCCCCATAGCAGGGCTTGGTGGGTGGGAGGGGCACTGCAATGGCCTAAATACCTAAAAGGTGGGAGTCACTCCTGCATAGCAACATGCACAGAGCATTAACCCTGGCTGAGTTCTATCTTTCCCTATTACCCTCTCTATGCAGCAGTACCCACTGAGGCGGCTTCCATGTCTGCTCAGGCTGACTTGAGAGTTGCTCTGGGCCCTGGAGTTGGTTTATTCCGGAATCTTTCTTCCCCAAGCCCACATGGCTTGAGCGATGGGGGAGCCCCATCTGAGTCTCAAAACAGGAAACGCTTCCATAGTTTAAAATTGGAGATCAATGCTGATGCCTTGCTAAACAGCAACTACAACATTCCACTGGCTGTTTTTATGTTTAAGCAATAATGATTTATCAAGGTGCAGGATCTTTCCTGAGGATTAATCACTGCTCTCAGAAGGGGCTCCAGGAGTATCAAACAGAAATGAGATCAGCCATGAACTTGACAATTACCAGGGTTTTGGACATTGCTAAGAACTATCACGTTCAACAAAACTCACACAGACTGACAATGGAGTACTGTGTGCCCAGAGGTCTGGAATAAAACCACAGGGGATTCAGAGGTTGGAAACAGAAAGCAGTGAGCTGGGAGCTAGATATTTTCTGGATCCACTTATATGATTTCAGGAAGGACCCGAGGTCTAAGGAATCATTACATCATCCCATCTGACCACTGGGGGGTGGGACAAATATGATACCCCACAAAGCCACAGAGGGCTGAGGGTGTGGATCACTCATTACTCCCCCCAGCTTGCAGGGGCCACCAGGGCACTGTCATCCTTTTAGTCTGCAGGAGACCCTGGGGAACTGTCACCCTCAGCCTGCAGGTGGCGCTGGAGGTCTACTGAGGAGACGACGCGCTCCCCTCCTGTTCGCAAGAGACGCTCTCTCTTTATTTTTCTATGATTCCTTCCCTGTGAGGTGACTCCGAGCCGTAAAACACAGCGCAGGTGGCGTGCGAAGGGAGCGGTTTACGGCAGTGGGTGTCGTAAAAGCCCCCGAGAGGACGCAGGAGGAGGGTGTAGCGGCGGGTCGCAGGTGAAGCTCCTGGGTTTGTTCCGGGGTGACGGGCTCGCGGGAAGCGTCATCTCTCCTTTGCTCCCCGAGTTGTGGGGGACTTGGCCCTCGCGCTGCGCGGCCAGACTCCGGCTCTCCCTCCCACCCCCGCGGTGTGTTGGGGGGCGGTGCCCGGGCGCTGCAGGCCCCGCCCTGCGCCCCCCCCAGCAGGGGAAGGGGGGAGCCAGGGGGTCGCCTCACGGGTTGCCCCAGCTCCTGCTCCGACCCCAGGGGTGCGTGGAGGGGGTTGACCCAGGGGTTTTCGCCACACCGTTTTCTTAGTTCCCTCCTTCAACCCCCCCCCCACCCCGTCTGTTGTGGAGAAGTGTTGCTGCATTTTCGGGGAGGGCAGCCCGTGAAACTAGAGTTGGTTGTAGCTTTTGGGTTGTTACGGTTATAGATAATGAGCAGTGCTTGCTTGCATTCGCTAGTGGTATTTCTTGCTGCTTTTTGCAGCACTCAGCAACTTCTGATCCAGTTGTTCAGAGATGAAGAAATCTTTGCAGGATAACGAAGTTTATCCACATATTGAGTTTGATTTTAATTAAATCTACCTTGCATCTGTTCTGTTTGTCAAACCATTTATTTCCCATTAAGGAACAAAATTATGTCTACAAGGGCCTTTGCTTCTGGTGCAAAAGACAGTTGGGAACAAGGGTTTTTCAGATTTTGTTTCCGTATTTCTGAAGCATATCCATTTTTTGCTGACAGATTTGGAAATGTAATGTCTTGATATTTCAGTCACATCTCAACTGGTACAGAACTCACGCAGCTGATCTGTGTTTATGATTTCCATTGTTTTGAGTGCTTCCATTACGTTCATAAAGTCTGAGAAACTAAGGGCTTGTCTACACCGGCAATGCTAAAGCACTGCCATGGCAGCACTTTAACGTGGCTTGTGTAGTCGTGGCAGAGTGCTGGAAGAAAGCTCTCCCTGCACCCTAAAAAAACCACCTCCACGAGGGGCATAGCTAGCAGCACTCGTGCACTGTCTACACTGGTGCTTTACAGCGCTGACACTTGCGCTCAGCAGGGTGTCTTTTTCACACCTCGAGGAAGACAGTTGCAGCACTGTAAAGTGCCAGTATAGACAAGCCCTAAGCTTCTCGTAGAGCTCAGTGGGCTTCAGAGTTGTCATTACATTATCTGAAGAGAAATCAAACTAGTTATCAATATACAAAAACATAGTCATAAAACTTAATGGAGTCTTGCTTTTTGTTCTGGTCGTGGTTTTCCATCAGTTTGATGTGGAATCTAAAAAAAATCTTCTTTACAATTTAGATACTTCATCTTAAAATGGTACGTCTTTGTGTACACATCAGTAATGCAGAGCTTTGATTCTTCCAAATGCCTCACAAGCTTGTCGACACAAGCCACACTTGGGGGCAGGGAGAGAACACCTGTAAATTTCCACAATGCAGGTATACACACTATCTTCAGTGAAAATTTTATTTGAAGTTACTGGGCAAGCATCACCTAGTGACTTGAAACAGGCCTTAATTGCAGGCTAGTTTCTCAGAAGGTGGTCAACTGCTGGATTAAGGGATAACTATCTTCTACTCACATGTCTCAAGTACTTCCTTCCGTTCAGTTTCAGTAAACTCAGAAAAAACCTTTACGTTCTTCTCTGCACTTTGCAGGCACAAAAAGGTGGCTGTAAATTTCCAACACAATCATTTCTACATCAACTAACAGCAGATTGCTAGCATGTTTGCAGGTATCGTGGGTTATGTGTGCAAGGTAGTTTGCCTTCAGAATGCAGTCATTTTCAGCAATAACGGATGCATCTGTGAACTATGGCAAACAGAGCTTGGTGTATTATTAGCCACGTACACAGTAATACAATTAATGTTAAGCTGGTGTTTCTCTAGGCAGTTTTTAATGGCATGATAAATCTGCAAGTGGCATTCATCACTGTCTTCATAAAAATCAAGCAAGTTGCATTGAACACCATTTGATGTGATAAAGTATCCCAAGCACATTGGAAACATCTTTCTTTTCCTTTTATTTGAGGCATCAGTTGCTACAGAGAAGTATATGGGCTGTTGTGTTGGCACTGGTAATAAATCCAGTAAACAATTCCTCATGGACTTTGGGGCCAAAACATTGGTCATCAATAGCTCTGCCTTGATCCTTTCACAAGACTGTTAACAATATTTGAATCATGAAACATTTCACTAGCAAGCTTATTGCCACAGTGCATGCTGTTGTAACTAAGGCCATGTTTAACTATGTGGTAGATAGTTGCAATTTCTCATGCTGCAGTTCTGTCACCTTCAGAGTAAGAGATGAAGAGTTTAATATTTTGCCATACCTTTGGCATGTGTGTTTTTCTTATGTCCATTGTTACTGGTGTGCGGCCTTAGGTCAGTTTTGCCTCCATGCTTGATAGTGAATTCACACCAGTAAAAAGTACAAGAGTTTTACCAGAAATTCTGTAGAAGTCAATGAATGCATAAGTGTTAGTAGGATTAGAATTTTAGGCCTTGGGTAGACTGAAAATGGTTTGCTGGTATAGCTATACTGGCAAACTCTCCTAGTGTAGATACAGTATTTACAGGTAAGAGCACTTTTGGTTGTATATCTTATCATAATAGGTAGCTCTTATACAGCACTTTTCATTGTTATATCTCAAGATGCTTTATAAAGGAGGTAAGTTTTAAATATCTCTGATTTACACATGGGGAAACTGAGGTACAGAAGTGACTTGCCCAAGGTCACCCGGCAGGCCAGGGTCAGAAGAGACCATAGAACCTGGGTCTCCTGAGTCCCAGTTCAGTGCACTACCTACTACACCATATAAGCTATATAAGCAAAAGCACTTTTGTGCCAGCATAATTGTATCTACACTAGGGCTTTTGCCAGTATGCAAATGTCATAAAAAGAATCATACCTCAAGCAATATTCTAGACTGGCAAAAGTTTCTAATATAGACCATGCCTTGGACCATAAGCTTTCTATGGCAGGGATCATTTTTTATTTTTGGGTCTCATACTGCACCAACCACATTGTTAGGTGTTGAAATTTCAATTAAAACATATTTGTAAATATACTGAAAACATTAATAGATTTTTATTTTTTTTTAACAAAATCTAAATTTGAGACATAAAGTAGATGACTATCATATTAATTATACATTTTAAAGAAGTGATTTACTGCTTTGTTGGTGAAAATGCAGATTAAAAATTCCACATTTGATACTTAGCATTAATGTCTCATTCTAGTAGTTCCACAGCCCTACTGTAAGAAATAAAGCATTAAAATTGTGGCTGTGTTCTCTGTAGCTGTACTGTTATTGACAGTGTATTATAAAATTTAGACTGTCTATAGTACGGTCTCTCTTTCCTGAATAGCCAATAGTGCAAATAAACATAGAATGCACACCTGGGGCCAAATCCAGCAATCGTTATTGGGTTAAATCCCCTGTGACTTTAGTGGAAGCTTAGTCTGAGTAGAAAAACTGGGTAAGAACACGGGGCTTATCTTACAGACCTGAGCCACACGGTACAGTATCACAATTGTTAAAGATCATGGAAACCTAAGAACATGTACCAACTTCCTACATGTCGCATATAAAAAAGATGTTGAAAATTCATGGAGATCTGTTGCAAAAATGCAATCATAAAGTACTTTTAACTCATCCAACGCTTCTGAGTGCAATTACCCTTTGGCCTGCCTATGTTAGTTGGGAGGTCAGAGACAAGGAGAATGAAGAGATTTACAAGGGCTTGCGAATTATAACCTCCAAGATCATACAATCAAAAGGTCTGTATATATAAAAAAATATCTGCGAGTACATGCATATGTGTGTGTATATAAACAGGTCCATGTATTACTTTAACTGAGTCTGGTGTTAAGTACTATTTTATCAATGCATTTTATTATGAATGAATCTTGTGTGCAACAGGAGGCATCCATAGAAATGCCATTGAGTGGATATTTTTGTTGTTTTAAAAAGTGATTCCAGAATATTTTCTCTTTGTTCAGATGCTAAAGAAGTTAGCTTATATTATCTCTACCTGTCCTCCTGCAAAAGAATAAATACTATATGTTGGATGAATGTTTAACTCTTGCTTCTGCTCTTGTGAAAATAAAACTTAAATGAATCACTTGGAAAAAGTATTAAATCGTGCACTAAAAAGCCTTATTTGAAATATCTGCTTTCATATGCTTCTGTTTTACTGAGCTAAATCTCTAGACTAGTCTTATAACTGCCATTCTTTATCTCCCTCCTCACTTCCTGCTCAGCCATGCCATTTTGGAATCTCCAAGATCAGCTGGGACTCAATTTGGACAAATGGATGCTGCATCAAAGCTCAGAGCAGCCCTACAAGCGGGCAGCTCTGTGCCATGCCTTTGAGAAGGAATGGATTGAGTGTGCCAGTGACCTTGGGCAGATTCGTGCACGCAAGGAATGCAGACTAGAATATGAAGACTTCCAAGAGTGTATTAATAGGCACAAAACGGTAAGAAGAAATGAGCTAGTTATGAGCAGGGGAGGGAGGGAGGTAGAGGGAATGTATATTACACACACTGTGAACACTGGGATGAATAATAGAGCTATGCAAAATTTTCAGTCCAGTACAAAGAGCAGTAACCGTACACCTGTCACTAACCCCTAGGTCCCAACTTCTGCCTCCAGATAAACTTTTGAGATTCCTAGTGACTTCAGTGGGAGCCTGAGAGCAGAATTCGACCATAGAAATGCATGGTTAGGATGCAGTGAGAAATCTAGTATTCTGTAGAGAAAGGAGGGCAGAATATCATCAGTGGATTAGTCCTATGTCTGACTCTCAAAACACTTTTTTTTTCTTGGAGATTTTGTTCCTAGTCAGTGCCTGGTTATTGTTGGGATGAGTACATTGTAGAGTCTGAGCAAATAACCTTGTTGTTAAATTCAGACATGGAACTCTTCAAACCTTGGCAGCGTTTGTGTTTATTAATAAACCTGACTCTCTCAAAAAATACTCCCTTCAATTCTTTTATGCTGAGGCAACAGATTGGTCAACTCAGCAGGAAACCCAGTATGTCAGGTGACATGCCTGTCTTGGCTAACTGAGCCCCAGAGCTTGGGGAACATTGCAGCATGCTGTCTACTTTCCAAGAACTTCAGCTGTGATTCATTCAACTTCCTGCTCCCCAATGCAGTAATCCATGATTCAATAAGGAAAACATGGATTTGAGATCTTTGATGGGTAGACCTGCCTTCTTAAAAAGATGCCAAGGACTGTAATAACAAGGGATATCAGGCCATTCTGAGTTATATTTCCCAGTTTGTCTTTCTGTTTCCATGTTTCCTGACTGCAAGATCTCTAATCCTACTGTAGTTGCAATGTGCTTGTAGCTGGAGTGGTTATAAACACAAATGTTGTCCATTAAGATGATACACACATCAGTTAGTAACAGGTAACTGAGGATATGTTATAAAAATAGTTTCCCTCGGAGGATATTTAGTGGTTATGTAGCACTGTACATTTTCAAAACTGTTTACGAACATGAGCCCTTACAACGCTGAAGCTGCTTAGGTAAGGTTAATTCTCTCTGATCTTATGGAAACACAGTGACAGATAAGTTTACAAGGGCAGCTTATGTGTAACGGGGCCATCACTGACAAGTTATTGGGGACACAGGGCAGAAAGGGACTTCAGGAGGAGGAGTAAGGTGGAAGGAAGGTTAGTGTTGTTATTTATTCAGAGCATTGTAAACATGATGTTAAAGGCTGTGGGGTGAACTCTCAACTCTAAATTTACCCTGTGGTTTCTATGAAAGTTGTATCTTGACTCAAACCATGTGATTCTTAGTAATAAATGTTTATCATATGGTAGCTGAAAGACCCCAGTTGGGACTGGAGCCCCATCGTGCTAGGTGTTGTACAAACATAGAAAAGACCATTCTTGTCCTGAAGGTTTACAGTGTAAAGGCAAGACTTTCTCTAGTGGACGCAACTGCGCGCATGGTGCCTTGTACTTAGGCATATTAGTGACTCCATTCATGGAGAAGTCTGTTAGGATGCAGTTTTCATTGGAATACAAAATATGCTGGGTTACTCAAATATCACCCATGCTGTGGCTCACTTTACATACTTGTTTGTAATTTTTGTCATTTTTGTTATTGGTTTTTCTTTTTTTTTAATAACAAAAAAAACCCTCAATGCTCCTAAAACACTATATGCAGCTCTTCGTCCGTAATAACGTGTGTGTGTGTGTGTGTGTGTGTGTCTCTGATGGAGGGGATGGAAATAAAGAGGATAAGGAAACAAATTCTAGTTTAAAGTTTTTCCTGGGAGTGGTTTCAAATGACGGTGGAAAGATTTTTAAAATTCTGATAATGTCTATTAAAAGACAGATAGTAAAATATAACAATCTGTAACCCATGGAATGTTTATGCATGTGTTTGGTGCTGCAGCCACTGTTGGGATACACAGCTACATTTGTTCTAGTTTTCCATTCTATTCAGTGGAGCAATGCACACATTGTTATATAGATTCTCATTGCAGTTATACTCTATTGGGAGGGGATGTGGTAATACTGTTTGTACCTTGTAACTAGAATGTCCTAGTGTAGGAGTTCTCAAACTGGGGGTCAGGACCCCTCGGGGTCTCGAGGCTATTACGTGGGGAGTCGCGAGCTGTCAGCCTCCATCCCAAACCCTGCTTTGCCTCCAGCATTTATAATGGTGTTAAATACATTAAAAAGTATTTTTAATTGATAAGGGGGGGTTGCACTCAGAGGCTTGCTATGTGAAAGGGGTCACCAGTACAAAAGTTTGAGAACCCCTATCCCGACCTGTGAGGCTTTGAAGGAGTCTTCACTATTCCCACTGCTTCTCTAGTGACCTCTTTTCCTGCTACACAATCTGTATTCTTTAACTCATTTGTCTTTGGCAGATAATGCGTCTGAAGACAATTCTTGCGCAGAAGAAGCAGTTGATAAAGGAAGGGAAATACACACCACCCGAGCACCACAGTGGCAAACCGGAGGCCAGGCCTTGATCTACTGCTGGTGACACTGAGTCCCTCTGACAGCAGAGCTAACCATGCATCACCCTCTGTGCACATGTTGTGGGAATGAAACTCTTCTGTTAAAGTTAACCCAGTTATACCCTGTGTGCAGCTGGTCTGCTGGCTGTCTCTCTCCTGCCGGCCAGCCATGCAGAGTATATATGTTCTGAATAAAGAATCTGTCAACTTTTAGATTGTGATGCCAGTGTCTGTAACTCATCAGTTCAGAAATTAAATCTCCTTTGGAACCGTTCTCTTGGCTCTGTCTTGTTTTTCCTGAGGAGTGGCATTTGAGTTAGTGTCCTAAGTTTGAGAGGGATCCTAGTGGCACTAGAGCAGCTCACAAATGCATTGTAAAATCTCCTGTGCTGACATTTGGGGCCTGATCTGCAAAGACAGTGGCTGCCTACAACTCCAACTGAAGTCCGTGGGAGCTGGGAACACTCAGCACCCCTGAAAATCAGGCTGTAGCTACCTGCCTTCCCTTCGTTATTTCTGTGTCCTTTAAAAGCCCCGGCCACATATCTTAGTATAGCATAAACTAGGCTGTCTGGTCACACAGAAAGGGGAATCTGCACTTTGTTCTATCTGTGATTCCAGGAGAGCATTACCCATCACCAACATTCTTCCCTTCGGTAATATCTTTACAGCTCTATACCATATTCACAGTTCTACCATAAAGTTTCAGTGCCTAGATCATAAACTCAGTCCAATAATAAGTCAAATTTGGATCCAAACTTCCTTAAAGTTCAGCAGTTTGGATTCTGGGGCAGGCCTGTATCTCTGCTCTCCATGTGCTGTTAATTTGACCCAGCAAGAGGAGCACGAGTACAAATTTGAAGTCAGAAGGAATCTGAAAGATTGATTGGTTCATCATCTTGTGTCAGCAGCTGGAACGTGGAGCCAAACTACAGCATTTAGAACAGCTTCCAGAAGTCAGGACCTTTCTGTTAAGGGATGCGTGTGTGTGTTGTGCAGTTCAGCGTGTCCAAAATGTATGACAGGAATGATGGTTCATTTACAGCCTGCTCAGTTGCTTCATGTGCTGTGGGATCAGCATATATATTGGACATATCAGGGACCTGGAACATTAAAACTGCGTGACAGAAATTCATGGTAAAATATAACATTTGCATTAAGATCCAGAAAGTGTTTGATCACTGTAGAGAGACAACATGAGGGGGGTATTATATTTTATCAGTGTAGATTTCCTCCTGGCCTACCACCTGCAGTGATTTGATTTTTGCTCGGCAGCAATAAACTTTTGCTTTTAAACCCTGTGTGTCAGCCTAGTCAACCTGAAGAAGACCTCTGTGGCGCTTGAAAGCTTATCTCTCTCACCACCAGAAGTTGGTCCAATAAAAGATATTACTTCACCCAACTGGTCTCTCACATATCCTGGAAGCAATACAGCTGCAACACCATAAGTCCAATCAATTGTGTTCTGGACTCTCCTAATGGATGACTGGCAACAGTTCAGGCTGGCTCTGTGTATCTGTGGCAATTCCACATCCTACTGCCTTCTAGGCTTCTGTGCACAGTGACAGCTCATGTTTAGCACATTTAGGAACTGGGGCCTGATACTCTGGTTTCATCTCTTTTCTTTGCAAATGTGAAAGCTTTATTTTTGTTCTCCATTTGCTTGAACACCCAGCTGGTTTTGGAAAATGGTTGAAGGAAATGTGTACCTGAGAGCATAGAGAGGAAATGTCTGTTTTAATCTAGGGCTTTTAATACCCAGGGACTGGGATTTTAATGTTTAATCTTTGATAGATAGAGTCTATGAATTTCTTGATCCTCTCAGAAACCTACAAATAAGTTGACGCATGATGATATAAACACTATAAATTACTGCAGACAGACCAAAATGCTGTTTAGAAGGTGATAAAAGCTCGTTTTTGATTTAGGATTTATTGTTCTTTAATTCTCTCTCTGCTGATCCCTGCATTTGTCCATTGTTCAGCAGGATATTAAGCCTTATGCATTAGCATTGAGATACAAACGGGCTCCTTGGTCTCAAAGAAGCTGATGAGAGATGGGTGAGGAAAAAAAAGACTCATGAATCTGTTGCTTGCAGAAATGTCTTAAATAGTCATTTAAGGGGAAAAGAACTCCAAGTTCACAGAGTAAATTGATTTATGCTCAACTGGTATTTTCTTAAGTTTGCTCGACCATGAAACTTCTAAACCTCAAGTCTTGTTAAAGGAGCTGGCATTAAATGCTTGGGGGGAGGCCGAGCAAAAGAGCTAGATAAAGATATGAGGAAGCATCTACAAAGCTCTGTTAGGGGAGAGGCTCAGTCCTGCTCTTCCTCCAATATGAAATTGAATGGTTAATAAAGCTTCCTACTACACACTGAAGTCAGCAAGAAAATGTAGCTTGCCTGGATGTGTAAATCTCCCCACTGCCTACAGAGAAAAGCAAACAGCTAATTATCGCTGTCTTCAAACACCTGTCTCGGTCCTGGGGCTGAGTGGGTAGTGTTGCTGGAGGAACAATTACTGGGTGATCTCCTAAGTGGAGGACAGATCAGTGAATTAGTCAGGGATACAGAGCCTTTCTGTTCAGGCTCCTGGCTTGTGTGGTGGACGGTAAAAAGTTGTTGCACTGACATCTGTTGGGTGGCTAGTGTGAGATGAGTTGGGGGTCTCAGACAAGGTCCTACTGGACAAATGCCCTTATCACAAAAACTCAGTCTCAGCAGAGAGGCCAAGGGTTGATTGGGCTGGGGCGACTAAGCTTACCCGTTGAGGTGATGCACACGGACAAAGCCAGCCCTGGCTTAAGCAGGTGCAACTGGGCCAACATGTTCTTGGGTACCTGTGCGTCCCAGATTCATGTAGAGAGGAGAAATTAGGACCTTTCTGTAAGACCTCCCTGTTCTGGGGTAGCGCAGATCGATTTTTCTAACCAGAGTAACTGACTCACAGCAACGTTCAGTTACTTGCATGTGGTCAAACTGGGCTCGGAATAGACCCCGCAGTCCTAGCCACTGTGCCCTAAGAACTAGACTCCACTGTTTTACTTATCAGGTCTAGCTTTGGGCTGGGTCTAATAAATCAGCAAAGAGGGACTTTTTCTCCCAAATCTTGACATAAGCAATATTCTCTGTGAACCTTGATTAAAAACTTGTTTGTCAGAGTGAAAGCATAACAGGTGTCAACCCTGCAGCATGTGACTTTCAGGTGAGTAAACAGGGTACTGGGGGGAGCGAGGATTTTACTGGTTTCTTGATAGGGATTCTTATCCAGCTGCTGCCTCCAAAGCATATCTTTCCATTTAATTTCCTCCTGGAGGAGTTTGTGGGTTTTCCCTCCCCCAAAGGCCCCAGATGATTGATTTCTATAACCCAGATGAATTTCTGCAGCTAACTGTTCACTCTGATTCATTTCTGCTATAATCCACATGGTGTGGGATGGAGACATGCTTCTCCCTGGCAGTTTGTAAGGTGAATGGAGTGGGAAACAGGATGATGGAATGCAAACAGAGAGACACCCAAACCCACAAAATTTGGATTGTGAGCTGGATCTGGATGTCAAACAGCCCAAAACTCTGGAATGGCTGCATGTGGAATTTGGAGTCAGACCCGAAGGCACCTGAGGATGAAGCACTTATTTTTGATCAGCATCACATTCCTTAAATTCACATGGTGGAGATTGTGCCTCTCCTTATCCTGAACTGTGTCTGAAAATAATATTTTGAATTAAATCTGGCTTTTCTCAGCCTTTTTGTTGTCAGTGACCTGGTTGCTGAGAAGAATGATGTAATGTTGATTCTGTCCTGACCAGATTCTGATTTGATTTACACTAGCCTAAATGAGGAGTAAATCCAGGAAACTCAATGGAGTTGTACTGATGGTGAGATCCAAATCAGTCTCTGAGTATGGAAGCTCAGTGTAAGAGACAGGAAAGCTTTACCCAGTCAGATTGCATTAGATTCTGATAATCCAGTGAGGAACTTTCCTGTGTGATGTTTTCAAATGTGAAACCTGTTTAGTGAGGTTTTATGTAAAGGGAGTGAAACTTACATAATAGTGCTGACATCCAAGTAGATTATTATGCCTCAAATACAGAGGCAGAAAAGGGGAAATATTCCATATGGAGATCAAGGAAACAGACATTAAAAGAGCTATGAGAAAAAAATAAAAATAAATGCTTTAAGGCAGAACCTTCCCAGTGTGTTTTTGTGGTGTTTGTAAGCTCCTTGGGCAGAGACTCTTTCTCTTATGGTGCTGAGCATACTATGTTCATTTAACAAATAAGAGCCATACCACTAAAGCAGAGTGCTACAAACCAAACAGCGGCGCGCGCACACACACCCACCCCCACCCACCCCCGGTGTAATATTTGCATTGGACGGAGTAGGTACAATGTCCTGGAGGTCTGGTGATGATGTGTCATGGGTAGTGATGCATGTCGCACATTCTGGGTGTTCAATATGGGTCATGGCACACCAGCTGCTGCATATTTAGCAGTACTGAGAAACTATAAATAGGAGTATTTAGAGAGAAAAATAGGGGACTCTTTTTACCTCATTTAAATACATTGGAGGGGGAAGGCTTTTTGGAGAAACAGAGTGAGGGAGTGATAGCTATTTTGCTATAAAGCTCCCACCCCCCAAGATAGACACGGCTGGCTATGGTTATATCTATTATGGCAATGTCTTGGAACCGCAATCAAGGATTGGGGGCTTCATTGTGGTAGGAGCTGTACAGACATGTAAAAGCGTCCCTGAGCTTACCACCTTGACCTCCCCCACGTGTCTGGAAATCAACATGCAAGAAAGAGAAATCCCATCGTGTGGAGAAATCTTCCAGGACTTGCATGTGAGATACTCCATTTGTTTGACAAACTGGCACCAAAAAGAAATAATGGCCAGAGGACAGAGCTCCAAACAATAGCTTTGCAGTGAGCCACTGGCGTTCTATCTAGCCCTGTTCAAAAGACAGGGAAAAGGGTGCTATCTGACAGTCCCCGTAAAGAGAACCTTCTTGTATCTCATTTTGGGACCATCACATCTTCCTCATTGGTGATGATTTATGATGTAAAGAGCCCTCCTTCACAGATGTGAGCCATGCTTTGCAAAACATAAAGACAAGGTCCTTGTCCAGAGGTGCTTAATGTTGGACACAGACAGTGACACCATATAGGACAATAATTCCAACATAAGAAGCTGCAGAGAAACAGTTGGTGAGGTGGCCAGTGTAGGAGGCTTGGGGAAAGGAGTGGGTTCAAGCAGGGGTTTGAGGGAGGCCCGCTTGATGACTATTCTGATGGCATCTTCATCACAGCGCTCGTTCAATCAGTTGCATCACGAGTCCCTAGAAAACTGGGCATATAATAGCAACTGCGACTGACTCATAACTAGAGTGGTGCTAGTGGAACAGGCGGGTGCAACTGTGATAATTGCTACTTTGCTAAATAAATGTCCTGACAGACTCCGAAAGAGAAGAGATGTGTCTAAAAGGAAAAAAAAGCTCAACGACCTGGCAGTGTCAGAAGTGGCAATCAAGGCTAGTCCAGGCCCTCGAAAGAAATATTTAAATATATCTAAATACTTCTGTCTCCCAAGTGGCTCTTCAGATCATTCCACAATCGAATTGCTCTGTCAACAACTGTTCTTGCAGCAGAAAGCTAATGGCAATGATAGCGGTAGTGATAGCAAGAACCAAGAAGGGCTGCACCATTCGTGTTGGTTACAGCTGTATTTGAAATTTCAGTTCATGAGCAAAATGAATGTAACCTGGGGAAAAATCCCAGTTCAAAGAAAGATAAAAATACACCCGGGCAATTCCTGGAAAGATGGAGAAAGTATCTTTATCTCCTGATGGGTGAGTTGCACCATTGTGGAAGTTTATTTTGAAACACAAATACTAGGAGTGAAGATCAGCCATAATTTAAGTATGTTTCCTTAAATGACAGGAAAATTTTGGCCCTGAAACTCCCTGGCTGAATGCCAACAGGCAAACCAGACCTTAGAGTCCCCCCGCTTCTTGTGCAAGTCACAAGAAAAATCCTGAAAGGGGGATGTTTTCAGTGTATATTTTATATGAACTTATTCGCCAGTGTTTGCTTCATTGGGATGTTATTGGCTTGAACCTAAAGTATGAAACCCTAGACATAATCTAGAGAGAGCCAGAAGGAAGGCAGAGAGCTAGGACAGCACAAAGACCTCTCCTCAGAGGTCCATCAGAAATCCTTGGAGATTTTTCTTTTATAGCTCTTAATGTGGATACCAGCCATCCACAATGAGGATTCCCAGAGGATGAGGGACATAATATACTCAGAATGTTAGGGACCAGTTTTTCCAAGTCCTTAGCCACCTGAAATCAGCTCATGTGGAGAAACCCTAGAAACCCTTGGAAAAGATTTACCTTGTCCCAGGCCTTACCTGCACGAGAGAGGAATTGCTGGTATAACTACAGCAGTCTGTCTATCTTACTGGCAAACCCTTTGTAACAATGCTGGTCTTGGTGGGACCCACCTGAGAGTGCCAGTTCAGGACAAATCGCTTAAAGCAGGGCAGTTACAGCCCAAGGCTGGGGTTTTTCCACTTCTAAGGCAAACCAAACCAGCCAGACAGAGAGGACTTTGGTTTTGCCCCACTGGCTAACCACAACTCACACAAGCAATTCCCTTAGACACTCCAGTTTCCCAGTATCACCACCAGGGCCTCTCGTTATGGGGATGAATGGTTATGAAAACGAATACCCCAGTAAAAGAAAAGAGGTTCTCTCGCTCCCAAAGGACCAAGCCCCAGACTCAGGTCAATATACAAATCATATCTTACCCACAAATCATGCTGTTGGCAATCTTTTAAAATCTAAAGGTTTATTCACAAAAAGGAAAAAAATATACATGAGAGCTAGAATTGGTTAAATGGAATCAATTACATACAGTAATGATACAGTTCTTGGTTCAGGCTTATAGCAGAGATAGAATAAACTGCAGGTTCAAATTAAGTCTCTGGAGTACATCCCCCGCTGGGATGGGTCATCAGTCCTTTGTGTAGAGCTTCCGTTTGTAGCAAAGTCCCTCCAGAGGTAAGAAGCAGGATTAAGACAAGATGGAGATGAGGCATCTTCTTTTATAGTCTTTTCCAGGTGTAAGAACCTCTTTGTCCTTACTGTGGAAAATTACAGCAAAATGGAGTCTGAAGTCACATGGGCAAGTCCCTGCGTACTTTGCTGAGTTACAAGATGTATCTGCCTTCTCTCGATGAGTCAGTTGTGTAGCTGATGGTCCTTAATGGGCCATCAAGCAGGCTAGGCAGAGCTAACACCAACTTGTCAGCATAATTTTGAAATACAGATGGTATAGAGCCAATATTTATAACTTTAAATACAAAAATGATATATGCATAAAGATAGCATAATCATAACCAGGAAACCATAATCTTTTCTTAGACATCTTATTTGACCTCCTTTATACCAGTTTTGGTGCCACTACAGGACCTTGTTGCAACAATGATCTATATGGTCTCAGATTATATCAATAGTGTCACACCTAGAGGGGAGACAGTTTATACCGCCAGAGGAGTTCTTTTTGCCAGTACTGCTTATACCAGTTCCCCCCTCAAAATAAGCCCTTCTTCTTGCTTGCTACTTCCCTATTTGGTGTAAGTAATTTTTTTTATAGCCTTCATCCAAAACACAATTGTATGCTTGGCTTTCACACCAATTGATCTCTCTACCATCCTCTGAAATCCCATCTGTATACTGAATCTTTGACACCCCCCCCCCTTACTCATCTTCCATCCACAATCATTGCAAGGACCATTCTGCCAACATAACTCTCAGGTCTCCACTGGACATGTCTATATCAACATAGCCTGGCCTGCCTCAACTTGTCTTCTACTGGGGTAACCTGTATTAGGCCTCTCACAGACTGATTTTGTTTCCTATCACAGAGTGTCCAACCATTTGATCATCTCATCATCTTCATTTCCAGAGTGGAAAGCATACAGTTTTCTTTTCTTGTGGCCTGACAAGTCTCTGTTCTGTACAATAGGATGGGGGCGAATTACAGTTTTAGACTCTTTGCTTTTAATTTTATTGGTATTTTTTTTATCACAGAGAACTGGGATTGGCTCCTACCATTTGACTAAGCAGCTTTGGTACAAGAAACAAAGCTGTTCTGGGAAAAGGAGGTTTTTTGCTGGTATAAGCGTCTCTACACTAAGATTTTGCCAGTATAGCTGTGTCAATTAGGGGTGTGATGTTTTCACTCTCCTAACTGAGATAGCTATGCCAGCAAAAATGTTCAGTGTTTGACTCACTCACACCATTTTTCTGTAATCCCAAATCATCCAGGAGTGGATCCTCCTGTCACACAATTACTGGGGTGACCTATACAGAAGCTGAGAGTGCCTGGATCTAATTTAGGCATCTATCAGCGTGGTACTTAAGCATAATATCATCTGCATTGGACTTTCTGTGATGTGCAGTGGCAGTCAAAAAAGCTAACAACCTTTAGAAAAGGGATAGATAAGACAGAAAATATCAAAATGCCACTATATAAATATATGGTACGCTCATGCCTTGAAGCTGCACTAAGTTCTAGTTGCCCCATCTCAGAAAAGATATTTTAGAATTGGAAAATGTGCAGAGAAGGGCAACAAAAATTATTAGGGGCATAGAGCAGCTTCCACATTGAGAGGTTACAAAAACTGGGACTGTTCAGCTTTAAGGGGGGATATGATAGAGGTCTATAAAATCATAAATGATGTGAAGAAAGTGAATAGGGAAGTGTCATTTACCCTTTTATGTAACACAAGAAACAGGGATCACCCAATTAAATTAATAGGCAGCAGATTTAAAACTACCATATGAAGTCCTCTTCCCACAACACACACTCAACCTGTGGAACTCATTGCTAGTGGATGTTGTGAAGGCCAAAAGTATAACTGGGTTGAAGAAAGAATGAGATAAGTTCCTGGAGGATAGGTCCATGAATAGCTATCAGCCATGCTGGTCAGGAACACAACCCCACTTTCTGGGTGTCCCTACATCTCTGACTGCCAGAATCTGGGACTGGATGACAGGGGATAGATCACTTGATAATTGCCCTGTTCTGTTGTTCCCTCTGAAGCAACAGGCACCAGCTACTGTTAGAAGACAGGATTCTGGGCTAGATGGATCATTGGTCTGACCCAGCATGGCCATTCTTATGTTCCTAGGAAGCTCCCAGATCAGGTTCTCCAGTACTGTCTGGAACAGATTTTCCATGATATGGAACCATTCAGGACAGGTTTTCTGTGGTTTGACGCCATGTGGGGTAGGTTTTATGTTACTAGATGTAATCCACAGCTAACTTTCTATAACCTGGACCCACATGGAATACACTTCCTTCATCTCACAACTAGAGAGGACTGAACTAGTTCAGGGAACTGTAGGAACATTTGAACCTCAGGCTCCCGCCAGGACCCTGGGGCACTGTATTTTGCCAGCTGTGCACCCGCTTGTGTCTCCTGCCTTTAACAAATAAAGTACATTCTGACCTGGCCATAAAGGATTGATCCCATGAGGGAGCCATTCTGGCTTAATGCACACATTCCTCCTGCCCCAGAAGCTGCTGCACTAGTGTTCCTAGATCTATCTGTGGCTACCCAGCAGCCACTTCAGTTTCTATCTGCCTCTGAGACAGAAAACAAACAACTCACCAAATATGAATAATTTATACAAAGGGAAGGAGGAAAAAAAGAGGCAGGTTTGATCATGTGGAGCCTAGGGAAGTGATGAACGAGTGAGCCCCAGGGACAGATCCTCAGCTGGTGTCGATTGGCATAGTTCTATTGAACTCCACAGGGCTAGGCTGATTTGCACCAGCTGAGAATGTGACCCCTGGAGTTCAGCACAGACACTGAATTTGTCATTTCCTCACCACATCACTTGCAGTTGGCTGCAGTATTACTTAGTAATGATCCTGCCAGCCGAGTGTCTCAAACGGCTTTACAGACATTTGTGAATTAAGTCCGACAAGCCCCCTATGATGGAAGTAAGAATTCTATTCACGTTCTTCGCACCATTCCTGACTTTGTAGACTTCTACCATATCCTCCCTTAATCGTCTCTTTTCCAAACTGAACAGTCCCAGTTTTTTAAATCTCTCCTAACGCGGAAGCTGTTCCACCCCCCTAATCATTTTGGTTGCCCTTCTCTGTACTTTTTCCAAGGTGCCAGCTCATGCCAATGTCCTGAAGCCTCAACTGAACATTGACAAATGCAAATGTACTTTTTTCCAATACTGATATGTCTTTTTTGAGATGGGGTGACCGGAACTGCACGCAGGATTCAAGGTGTGAGCGTAGCATGGATTTATATAGTGGCATTGCTATATTTACTGTCTTATTATCTATCCCAGGGGTGGGGAAACTTTTTGGCCTGAGGGCCACATCAGGATTCTGAAACTGTATGGAGGTCTGGGTAGGGAAGGCTGTGCCTCCGCAAACAGCCTGGCCACTACCCCCATCTGACCCCTCCCACTTCTCACCCCCTGACTGCCCTCCACAGAACTCCCCATCCATCCAATCCGCCCTGCTCCTTGTCCCCTGACCACCTCTTCCTGGGACCTCCCCGCCCCTAACCGCCCCTCCAGGGCCCCACCCCCTATCCAAACCCCCGATCCCTGTCTGCCCTATCCTCTATCCATACCCTGGCCCCTGACTGGTCCCCTGGGACTCCCATGCCTATTCAACCGCTTCCTGTCCCCTGAGTGCCCCTGGGAACCCCTGGCCCTTATCCAGAACCCCCCGCTGCCCTCTTACCATGCTGCTCAGAGCACCAGGACTGGCCGCCACACAGCCTGGCTGGAGCCAGCCACCCTGTCGCGCTGCCAAGCAGGTGCGTGCAGCTCTGCCGCCCAGAGTGCTGGTGACATGGCAATCTGAGGCTGTGGGGAAGTGGGGGACAGCAGGGGAGAGGCTGGGAGCTCAAGGGCTGGGCAGGACAGTCTCGTGGGCCAGATGTAGTTTGCCCACCTCTGGTCTGTCCCTTTCCTAATGGTTCCTAACACTCTGTTAGCTTTTTTGAGCGCTGCTGCACATTGAGCGGGTGCTTTTAGGTGCCAAGGTCTCTTTCTTGAGTGGTAACAGCTAATTTAGATCCCATCATTTTGCATGTAGAGCTGGGATTGTTTTCCAATGTGCATTACTTTACATTTCTTAACAGTGAATTTCATCTGCCGTTTTGTTGCCCAGCCACCAAGTTTTGCGAAATCCCTTTGTAACTCTTTGCAGTGAACTTTGGACTTAACTATCTTGAGTACTTTTGTATCATCTGCAAACTTTGCCACCTCACTGTTTACCCCTTTTCCCAGATTTGTGACTATGTTGTGTCAAGCTTTCTGGAGTGCCTCAGGAGTGTGAGTACCAACCTCAGGACAGATTGTGAAGAAGCAGGACCCACACCCCAAATCGATTGTGAGTTCTATATTTAGATTTCACCTGCCAAATATCAAGTGTGAGCTCCTCAGGCACTACCATAGCCTCAACATGGTGTCACAGACAGTCCCTTTGGGTACTCCGATCTATCTTGCCACTCAGGTATGTTTGCCTTTGTGATATATGGTCCCTTGCACCAAAAATCACAACACTATTCAAGTTACTCCAAGTCCCAAAGGACCGGTCACTTACCCCAGGTCAATTCCACTTTAGATCCTGCAGGAAAGACAACACTTGTAGCCAATGTTATAATAAATTAACTAAAGATGTATTAACTAGGAAAAGGAAATAAGAGAGTTATTAAGTTTATTTACAAGAAACTTCTATAATAAACAAGCTCTATATGGCCTGTAGGGCTAACCCAGGCCAAGCACTGGGGAACTTTTGCTTATGCTTAGAAATCTTGCCTGGCCAAAATCCAAGCAGCAAAAAAACTAAGTTTCCTCCTGTCAACGATTTTTATTCCCTTTCTCTAGAATTCAAGCTGATAGGACAAGTCCACCAGCACCTCTTCTCTTCATGGGTGCAGGGGGAGAAATCAACAGTCTTTTGTCTTTTGATGTTCCACAAAGGCTTCTCTGGTGTCTATGGGCCTTTTGTTGGGCAGGAGATAACATTTGCTGTGGCAAACTAGTATTTCACACTTGGTAATGCTTCTCTCCTAAGTGTGTGTGTGTGTGTGTTACAGTTTCCGAACAAATACTTTTACAATTACAGAGAAAACACTTAAATACTGCCTTATAACATGCAATGCAGGTATTCATGGGTGGTGAGTGAACCCCCACTTGGGGAGGCTAGCCCATCGGCCCTGACCCTCCTGCCTGAGGTCCCACCCCTGCATGGTGGAGCCCTAACCTCCCCCAACAGGAGGAGTCCTGAAGTCCCCCTCCTCACAAACAAAGGAGCTGAGCCGCCTCCAGCTAAGCGCTTGGTAGTGCTGGCAGCCCCACCCCATCTGAGCTGGATCCTTGGCAGACCCCGCTATTTACCTCTCTCCATTGTGAAAACTAACCATTTATTCCTACCCTGTATTTCCTGTCCGTTAATCAATGACTGATCCATGTGAGGACCTTCCCCTTCTCTGTTAACTGCTCATTTTGCTTAAGAGCCTTTGGTGAGGGACCTTGTCTAAGGCTCTCTGAAAGTCCAAGTACACTATATCCACTGGATCACCCTTGTCCACGTTTGTTGACCCCCCTCAAAGAATTCTAATAGAGGGGTGAGGCATGATTTTCTTTACAAAAGCCATGCTGACTCTTCCCCAACAAATTGTGTTCGTCTATGAGTCTGATAATTCTGTTCTTTACTATCCTTTCAATATATTTGCCAGGTACTGAAGTTAGGCTTACCAGCCTCAGATTGCCAGGATTGCCTCTGGTGCCTTTTTAAAAAATCAGCATTACATTAGCTATCCTCCAGTCTTCTGGTACAGAGGCTGAGTTAAGTGATAGGTTACATAACACAATTAGTAGTTCTGCAGTTTCATATGCGAGTTCCTGCCGAACTCTTGGGTGAATATTATCTGGTCCTTGTGACTTTTTACTCTTTAATTTCTCAATTTGCTCCAAAGCCTCATCTATTGACCCTTCAGTCTGAGACAGTTCCTCAGATTTGTCACCTAAAAAGAATGGCCCAGGTGTGGGGAATCTGTCACATCCTCTTCAGTGAAGACCAATGGAAAGAATTCATTTAGCTTCTCCACAATGTCCTTGTCTTCCTTCAGTGCTCCTTTTCCCGTTGATTGTTTGGCAGACTTCCTGCTTCTAATGTATTGAAGCATTTTCGCTGTTAGTTTTGGGGTCTTTTGCTAATTGCTCTTCAACATTTTTTTAGCCTGGCTAATGATACTTTACACTTCATGTTCCTTTCTATATTTCTCAGTGGCAGTCTGGAACAGAACCTGCGTCTCCTGATTTCCAGTCTAGTGCTTCATCCACTGGTTTTCAAGCAGGGGTACATGTACCCCTGGGGGTATGCAGAGGTCTTCCCGGCGTACATCAACTCAGCTAGATATTTGCCTAGTTTTACAAGAGGCTGTGTAAAAAGCATTAGTAAAGTCAGTGCAAACTAAAATGTCATACAGACAATGACTTGTTTATACTGGTCTATACTGAAATGTAAGTACAATATTTATATTCCAATTGATTTATTTTATAATTATGTAGTAAAAATGAGGAAGTCAGCAATTTTCCGGTAACAGTGAGCTGTGACACTTTTGTATTTTTATGTCTGATTTTTTGAGCAAGTAGTTTTTAAGTGAGGTGAAACTTGGAGGTACGCAAGACAAATTAGACTCCTGAAAGGAGAACAGTTGTCTGGAAAGGTTGAAAGCCAGACTAGGCCCAGCTGCTCTACAGAGAGATCAAACTATCTATCTATCTATCTTATTATTGTTGTTAATACTTGTATTACAGTCATAATCAGGAGCCCATTGTGCTAGGCGCTGTACCGACAAATAATAATAAAGACACTCCCTCCCCAGACAGCTTGCAGTCTAAGTGTGAGGCTGGATGACACAGGCAAACAAAACAGACAGATGGGGCAGGCAAGGAAGAGGTAAGGAAATGAACAGAGCTTAGCAGGAAAATAGAAAAGCTATCTGATAATGGCAGCCATCCCTGTGGTGTCTGAACAGCTCCCAAAGAATAAAGTAAAAATAAAATCGGTTGAAAGACCTGGAGCTGGTGTTACAAAGGCACCTCATGGGTTTTACAAAAGTGCAAAGTAAGTTCAGTGCCTTGAGTGCTCATGTGCTTTTGTAAATCCTAACACCTGCCTATTGGCACCTTTGAAAATCTGATTCTTTGGAAATCTAGCTTTCTTTAGTGAGGTGGCTAAGACATGAGAATACCACCTGCTGTACTCTGACCCAACCCCCCCACCCCCACCGTCTCTATTTATAGGGGATGCTGGATGCTGATGTAACACATTCATCTTCCCACTCCGTAAGCCTGAGCACATGACCTCCCCGGAGCCTTTTTATAATGTCCCCGTATCCGTTAGTGTTCTGTAATGTGCTTGATCACCCATCGCGGGGCACAGGCAGATTTTAACATATGTTGTTTGCAGAAGAAACAAAGGAAAACGACATGCCTCCTGATAAAGAGGCAGCAGCCCTGCTCCCGAGGCCAACGTCTGGGAAAAGGGAGGGGTCTTGTGCCATACCCTGGAGTTAACAAACTTGAGTCCCTAGCCTGTAACTGTATTGAATCTCAGAGTCAAGGGCCCTTTCCTGAGAACACCCTTTGTTATTATTATTCATTATTATTCCTTTGTATCACTGTAGTGCCCAAAGACTGCAACAGGACAGGACTCCATTGTGCAAGGTGCTGTACAAAACACTGCCCTCAACTCCCAGGCATTCAATATTGAATATAGGGACAGTTAACCTGAGCGCCTACCTGATTTCAATGGCCACTGTGGCTCAGGGAGAAAGCCCGGTTCTTAGATATTGGAAGGTAAGTGCTAAGTCATGTAATACTGTATGTGTAGCCTCAATGGTCCCATACACATGGCTAATATAATTTCCTCCGACTTTATATATCATCAGTAGCTCTGTTTGGGACTGATGATTTTGATTCCTCTCCTCTGTGCTGACTGCTCCTTCCCTCTTCCCATCAGCCTCCAATTAAAAATCTGCAAGAAAAAGTGTCACTTTTATGGCATGTTCCTTTCCCCAGGTTGTCTATACTCATATACCATTGCTTTATTTTATGCAGCATCTTTCACAGTATTCCCCAGATAGAGACAGGTAATAAATTATATAGCACAGGAGGAGAAAAGGGCCATTTTCAGATGAGATTTGAAAATAGATGAGGCACAGGAATAACAAGGAGGCTGTTCCAGAGGACAGGAAGTGCCCAGGAGAAGGCTCTCATGCTGGCAGTGATGGCACTGTGTGCTGAGACAGCCGGAAAGGCAGGGGTGGGGCTAGAGAGAGACAGGGTGGGTGGGACAGGCTGGATCAGGTGTGATGAGACTTTAAAGGATGAGAAGGCTGGTTTGTAATGATGAACAAAGGATATATAAAACATCAGTCTTATTGATTAAAAATAGGAGGATGGGGGGCAGTAATATCACTCAGTCCATGTGTGGAGGGGACCCTCTTCACACGGCTCTCCCCTCCGATATAGGGACTCAGCTGCCTCCTTTCCCCATCCTCCCCCACCCCCTGGCCCTCACAAAAACCTCCTCACTTGTTCAGGGATCTGCACTGATGGAAAAGGCAGGCAGTGGACCTGCTGGAGGAGGAATTGGCAGGCCAGTGGAGAGACACGCATTTTCCCCTCTTGCACCCAGATGAGCTTACCGATAAGAGACAACGCGGCCGGTGGGTCTGTTGCCTTTCCCACCAAGCCTACTCCGCAGTGGGGATCCTCCTTTAAAGAGGGTCCTTGGGGTAACTGCAGCCAAGAGAGGCCTGGTGACACAGCTCCAGCTGAGCTCCACTGCCCTGCGCCAGGCCCAGAGCTAATAAGGACACAGAGCTGCAGCAGAGACTTGGGGCCAGCATGGTGATGATGCTCGCTAGCCTCTCACTGATCCACAGGGGCCTGCATGGGTCCTGGGGGATCTGTGGGGCCTAGGGTCAGGTCCAGCGGGTTATTCTACCCTCCTTTGGCAGAAGAATGTTGGGGAATCTCTGCCAGGGCATCCCCATGGAGTTTTTCCCACTGGTTTGACTGGTGTGCTTGCCATGGTGTATGTATGTGTGATCCAGCCTGATTAATTCACAGCCATGTCAGGATAAATTATTTCCCAGGTGAGGCCTTGGGCAGTATTTTCTCTCCCCCAGTGTTGAAGTCTGCCTCACAGGTGTGATGTGATCATGTCTAGCCCCTTTCTGAAGTATAGCTGTTCCATTAGCTCTCCAAAACACGCCCCACCTCCCTCATTCCAATGAAGCAGTCTGTTCCTGTGTCCCTTTCGCCAGTTGACCAAAATCAATGGATCCTGTGAAGTCCTGCAGATAATATAATTACCCCCTTTCCCCACTGGCTTGATTTAAATTAATATTTTAACTTTTAAAATACAAGTGTGTGAAGGGGTTGCTGGCTGGTTGGTTAGGGAATTTGATCACAAGGGATGAATGGAGGGGACTGTTACATGGCTAGAGAGTTACAGACAGTGGGGAGAATGGGATGGATAATTAGGGGTGCATGAAAGGAGATAGTGTGGATCACTGCGTTGAGGGGGATAGAGAAAGGGAGATGGGTTGGACTGGGTGAATGGAGGAAGGAGGGAGGGATGTCAAGGTGAATGAATGAGGCAATGGTGGGTGAAGGTGGATGAATGGGGTGATGGTGGATAAAGAGATGGATGAACGGGTGGGGGGATGGTCAACGGAAGTGCATGAATGGGGGGATGGTGAATAAGGGAGAGATGACGAGCAGAGGTGGAGGAATGGGATGGGGCGATAGTGGGGGATGGTGGGTGGAGGTGGATGAATGGGGGGATGATGAGTAGAGGTGGATGAATGGGGGGAAGATGGATTAATGGGGGGATGGTGGATAATGGGGAGATGGTGAGCAGAGGTGGATGAATGGGGAGACGGTAGGTGGAGGTGGATGAATGGGGTGGGGCAATGGTGGGTGGAAATGGATGAATGGGGTGGGGGGATGGTGAGGGGATGGTGAATGGAGGTGGATGAATGGGGGATGGTGGATAATGAGGAGATGGTGGGTGAATGGGTGGGGCAATGGTGGGGGGATGATAAGTGGTGGTGGATGAATGAGGGGAAGGTGGATGAATGGGGGGATGGTGGGTGGAGGTGGATGAATGAGGGGATGAATGGGGGATGGTGGGTGCAGGTGGATGAATGAGGGGATGGTGGGTGAATGGGCAGATGGTGAGTGGAGGTGGACGAATGGGGGGATGGTGGGTGAATGGGGGGGTGAATGAGGGGATGGTGGGTGCAGGTGGATGAATGGGGGGTGGTGGGTGGAGGTGGATGAATGCGGGGAAGGTGAATGAATGGGGGGATGGTTGGGGGAGATGGATGAATGGGGTGAGGGTGCTGGTATATGCTGGAAGGGACAGGGGAAGGGGGTCAGAGCAGGGGGCAGCATGCCCTGGGGGCAGCTCCAGCTTCTGCCGGTAACCCAGACTGGCTGGCTCTTGTGGGGGGATGGCAGAGGGGTGTGTTATTCCCCTGCCCATGGAGAGTTCGGACTCTGCCTGCCCCATGGACACGGGGCGGGGGCGAAGCGGATCCCAGCCTTCTCCACCAGGCTGACACTCCCTTTCCCCGCTTCTCTAGTGCCATACAAAGAGCCAAAGGAGACGTGAAGCTCCCCCCCCCCAAAATTTCGGGTTGTGGCTCTGCAGGGGTCCCAGGAAAACAAGGCGGGGGGGAATGAGGGACAGCCAGCCCATGCCCCCTGGGTACGGTAGGGAGTGCTCCGAGCCTGGGGAATCCCCCGCTCCGTGCCAGGCTCCCAGGCCGGGGGTGCGGGGAGCCCCCCACTCTGTGCCAGGGTCGAGGAGCCCCAGCTCTCGGGCTGGGGGTGCGGGGAGCCCCAGCTCCTGCATTGGCTCCCGGGAGGGGCGGGCGGAGCAGGGGGAGGTGTCTGCGCTCCGAACGAGGAGCGGGGCTGGGAGCGGCGATGGGCTGCACACGCTCGGATGCTCCTATTCTTTGGGGGGATTTATTTTCTCCATCCTGCCTTTGCAGCGCCCCGGAGCCAGCCATTGCCGGGTGAGCGCCCTAGGGGCCGGGCGCGGAGCTGGGCGGTGACCCAGGAGGCCGCCGCCGGGCGCGGGGGTAAGTGCTGCGAGCCGCGGGGGTGGCGGGCTGGATCCATGGCAGATGCTCGGCGCCAAGGGGCACCGCTGGCGGCCCCTCCCCGTGCCGGCGGGGAGCGGCGTTCGCAGGGCTCTGTCCTTTGCCGCGGGGGACCAGCTTTGCCGATAACGTGCAGCTGGCGAGGCTGGGGGCTGCGGGGCGGGTGGATTGGGGACTGGGTGGGGAGGGGGCTTGCTGCAGAAGCAGCCTGTCCCCTGGCCCGATCTGCCCGTGGCATGCACCGAAGCCATTGCAGTCCATGCACATTGCTCCCCTCCTTGCACCTGCGGCTGGCTGGACACATCATAGCAATGATCGCCCCGCTATTCCACTGTTAACCCCCCCGACCGCCTCCCAATTCCCTCCCAGAAAAGCAGCCTCGTTCCCCGGCTATGCAAACCGGGTTTCAGTCCTTATTCCTGGCTGCCCCTGATGTGGGTGTGTTCCCAAGAAAATGGGGAGAAGAGACATTTTCCCTCTATTTCTCTTAGCATGGCAGATGCAGGCGGACAGCATATACATCTGCAGCTCCATATTTTAGAAAATAAACATAGCAAAAAAAATTTTTTTTGCTTATTATTGGGAGGTGCATGACTCATGAAATTATTTATTTCTCTTGATTTTTTTTCTCTTTGTTCCTGTTTCACTGCTTACATACTGCTACTACTAATGCTGTCCTCCATAGAGACAGCCGCTCCTCCATTACCGGTTTTAGGAGTCAGGCACATTTCTTTCCCAGTGGCTCTAGAGAATAAAATATGAGTGATTTAAAATATGTCTTATTGCAAAGTGCTTATTTGCTCGCTGGAGGTACATTACACAGACTCACTTGCTCCTTAGGATAGGAAGCTGCTACCAATTTCGTCCAATAATGGTTAATGAAGTGGATTTTTACAGCTGCTCCCACTTTGGGGAAGATCGGGGACAATGGATATTTCTTAGTAGTTTAGATTTTAAGCTGCCTTATGGTCAGATTAAAAAAAAATCAGAGTTTGCTTTGTTGAACTGAGCAAGGTGCATATTGCTCCAGAGATACCAACCTATATTTTGATGGCCAAGACAAGATGATGCTATTGGACTTCCTATTCGGAGCCCTAGACTGAAGTCATCCTGTAACAGAAAATGGGAAACTGAGGCAATGGTGTGTAGGACACTGCTGTGAGAAAGATCACGAGGCTGCTGTTCTAGTTCACAGCTCAAGAGGGAAGTTCATAGGCCGGGAGTGCTAGACGGCACTGGCAGGGCACTGTTGTGAGGAAGTTCACAGCTTCTGGGAGGCAGTTCATAGGCGAGGAATCGTAGCTGGCACTTACAGGGCACTGTTCTGAGTACGTTCACACAGTGATTGTTCTGCTTGGCACTGCAGGCCCCTGCTGTGAGGCAGTTCACACTGTGGCAGACTCTAGCTGGTGCTGCTGTGAGGAAGCTCATGCTGCTGGAATTCTGGATGCTCTCGGCAGGTCTCTGCTTTCAGGAAGCTGCCATGCCCGTTAGCATTGTCTGGACATTGGTGTGAGGGCCCTCAAGCTGTTGCCCTCCAGCCTGGCTTGGGGGGCAGCTCTGTGCTGGTAGGGCTTTTGGTGGTGTCATGAGAACTGAGGAAGAGTGAAGGGCTGTTCATGCCCAGAACAGACACATCACATGCAATAGCAGCGTATACTTCCACTCACAGCGTCCCGCCTTAAACCTGCCTTGGAGTGACATCTCTCAGTGTCTGCAGGCCTATTTCAGCCTTTGCTCTTTTCTGCTGAGATCACCATTTCCACAGGGACCATGAGTGGAGGCCCACGCCAACTAATTTCCCGTAGGCAGCTGACAGCCATTAGGTCATAAGTGCTCAGTCCCGTAGGCAGCTGACAGCCATTAGGTCATAAGTGCTCAGCACTCATTACCTGCCTGTGTCAAACTGGAACAGGTGCCTTGGACTGGAAAGGATCCCTATTGCAATGCCAACCCCCTGAGCCACCCAGTGGCCACGTATTGGTAGGACTGCTTGGAAAATCAAGAGAAGGTTGCTAGTATCTTCCCATGGAGCTGAACTTCATGTGTTGTTTTATCCACCCACAGATCGCTGTCGTTGAAGAGTAGCGCATCCCTCTCGTGTGAGCCATGTCTTCCTCCGATGAAGAGACCCTCAGCGAGAGGTCATGCCGGAGCGAGAGGTCGTGCCGGAGCGAGAGGTCCTACAGAAGCGAGAGGTCGGGAAGTCTGTCTCCTTGCCCCCCGGGCGACACCTTACCTTGGAATTTACCCCTGCATGAGCAGAAGAAGCGGAAGAGCCAGGATTCAGTGCTGGACCCAGCAGAGAGAGCTGTCGTCAGAGTAGCTGGTAAGGAAACATGCAATATCTAGGAATTAAAGCCATGTCCCTATTGGTTCCTTTATAACTGTCCCCTGAATCTCGGCATGAGGCCCCCATCAGATATGCCTTCTTTTAGAGCTCATCCATGCCACTCCTTGCGTCAGCCCAGAACGGCTGCCTAAGAGCCATCCCAAGTACCCCACTCCTATAGGACTGATCATGCATCTCTGGAGCTCTCCAAGCCTCCTGCGAGCCCTGGGAGTGAGGGACCCGGAATCAGATTTGTCTGCCATAGAGCACTGGACTTGCCGCATCATTTGAATGAAAGGTAGTGAAACCTAGCTGCTGTCAGTGGTAGTGCCACAGTGTAGGGTGATACAAAAGGCCCATGTTCAAAAGTGGCCTGAGGTCTCTCAAGCCGCCTGTGCTCTGGAAGAAATGGGACCTATAATTCACCATCTGTGCAGTTCCATCAGCAGTGGAAGCCATACTGTCGACAGGCCACCACAGGTGTCTTTACCACTGTGTGTGTCAGTGGTGGAAGACGTAGTGTACCCGGAGCTTTAGTATTTTCACTACAAAGCCAGTTTAGATCATTCAGTGCCTGAGCCTGCATGTTCCCCTCCCGTCTCCTCTCTGTCTTCCACCATTTCTGCTGCTCGCGGAGCATCTCCAGTAGGGAATCATGTATCCCGTTGTCTGCCAATGTAGACACAGCATCAGTTCCGTGGCTGGTAGAGTGCTCAAGCACTCTACCATAGCAATGTTAGGAGATGATGATGGTCCTTCAATGCTCCCACTGATTGGAAGAGCCCTTTCACTCTCTCCTTCAGCCCTGGGCCATGAGTCTGGTTCTGAAATTAAATGAACAGGGGGGTATGGAAGAAAAAATGCTGTTTTTGGGATAAGGTGGCCACCCATCCCTTCATTCATGGGAGTTTCCTGATCTGCACAGGTCTACTCCATCTCCCACGAGTTGGGCTTGCATGGCCATTCAAAACCCCAGTATTTGAGCCAGCCTCCTCCATGACTCAAAGACCCAGCCTCTGAGATGCAGCATTATGGTTTCGTGACGATTACTTTGTCTGCCGGGTCACATGCAGCTGGGTGTCCATGGCAAGTGGATGTGAAATGAAATGCAAGGGGCAGGTTTGATGGGTTGCGAGTTCTCTTGCCCCCATTGTGGTGCCTTGTTGATAGTGTTCAAGCTGAGCATTTGCAAGGGGATTGGAGGAATCGAAACATTTGTAGTGGCTCGGGGGGCATCCTTGGGGGCAGAGGTGGAAACTATCCACTCATCAGTATGGGCAGGGGCCTAGGGTGGGCATGCAGTGGTTTTCCTGTAGGGTGGTTCTCTATGGGCAGGGTTTGTTGCTGTTTTGTTTGAATCCTTTTGACCATATGTTTAATTGGTGGCAGGGCACCAGGAACATTTCTCTTGGTTTGAGTCCAAATGAGTAGTCCTTCCTCCCCCAGCTGGGGAAAGTGACTCCAGTCCCACCCACCTGCCCTACCTAACTCTTGGGGATGGAGAGGAGCAGGAGGGGGGCTTAGTGCTGAGTATCTTGGGGTGTGTGTGTGTAGGGTGACCAGATGTCCCAATTTTATAGGGACAGTCCTGGTTTTTGGGTCTTTTTCTTATATAGGCTCCTATTACCTCTCACCCCTGTCCCAATTTTTCACATTTGCTGTCTGGTCACCCTAGGAGAAGTGCAAGATGGTCATCTCACTTTGGGTCCTCCCTGAAATCACACAGGCCTCAACCCTCACCCTCCAGCATGAAATGTAATGGTCTGCGCTACACAGGAATCCAGGCTAGATGAGCACATGGTCCCTTGTATATGGTCCCTCTGCACCAGCCCCAGTCCTGACTTTTCACACTTGCTGTCTGGTCACCCTATGTGTGTGTCACAGCGCCCCCAGGTTGGCCTTAAATGTCTGCTGCTGATTGTCTCCCTGAAAACAGCAGCTGTCATGAGGAAACCCTAGAGGACTCTCTCTTTGATGTCATTAACAAAGGGTGGAGCTTATTCCTCACATCCAGTGAGGAAGGGTCTAAAATACCCCCCAAGTTAAAATAAAATCACTTCCTTTTGGCTCTTGCCATTCTTGCCCCTGTAAGGCCAAGTGGGGTTCAGGATAGAACCATGCTTTTATGTCAGCCTTCGATTGTAGACACTTTGGAGCAGAGACCATTTCTGATTCGGGTCTGTACACGCCTAGTACAAGCCGGCTCTGGTCCATGACTGGGGCTCCTCAGTAGAGCTGACTGGAAGATTTTAGACAAAATTTCCCATGGAAAAAGAATTGTATGGGAACAAATGTGAAATTTTGTTTTGAAACTAAAATTTTATCCTGAAATGAAATGTTGAATTTTTTTCTAAATGAAAATTTTCCAAAAATGAAAGAAAATGCACATTTCCATTGGGTGGGAAAGGTCAAATATCAAAATTTCCTGCCAAATGAAAATTCCTAGTTTTGACCAGCTGCACATGGTGTTACCATAATATGAATAATGATACCAACCAGCCCCAGGGGAACAGAAAGAGTTAATCCACCTCTCTTCTGGGGAGAGAGATGCAGAATTCCCCAGCCCACTTAGAAGGCTGCTTCATGGGGTGAGTTTGTTATTTTGTTTGCAAATGCTATTAATATATGGAGATATATCTATTTCATAGAGCTGGAAAGGATCCTGAAAGGTCATTGAGTCCAGCCCCCTGCCTTCACTAGGAGGACCAAGTACTGATTTTGCCCCAGATCCCTAAGTGGCCCTCTCAAGGACTGAATTCACAATCCTGCGTTTAGTAGGCCAATGCTCAAACCACTGAGCTATCCTTCCCCCTTGGGAGTCTCTGGGCAGGAGGAACCAGCCAATTAAAGTGGTAATTCTTAAAAATGCTCTGCCTGGGACTGGAGGTAAAATCAAGTAGCGGGGGTGTGGGAAAGCCTTGTCCTAGAAATGCTGGGCCTTGGAGGCTGGAATATGAAAATGGCTGGAAGAAAGGATGCAAAGTGTGGCCCTGATTCTGGGGGACGCTGAGCATCCACAACTCAGGGGACTCAGCACTGCTCAGGATTGCATTCTGCCTAGCGCTGCGTTCCTGATCTGCTTCCCTACAATGTGAAATAAACTGGTCCTGCAGAGTGCTGATCCCTCCTGCAAGGTGACGAGCACCTGCCATTCACAATGGAGGTGGGGGTTGCACTGATTTGGGTCCAAGCTGAAGAAATGAGAAATGCTGCTATTTTCCCAGCTGTGAGTTTGCTCTGATCTTTCCTTCCATTCTGTAATGCCAGGGTCTGTCGTCACGCTGGGTAGATCCAGCCCGTGATTAAAGAAAAGAGAATGTCATATAATCTGCTTTTATGCAGATTTCACATTAAAAATAACTTGTGAGTTGCAGCTAGACTGCACTCAGCAGGGAAGAAAGAGTTGGAAGCAGTTTCATGTCACTGGGTTTGAAAATGTGTTGAAATATTGATATAGGTTTTTACATTATTTATTGAGATCTTTGCTGGAGGCTGCACCAAAGCATGAGGAGATGTGACCTCCACATCTTTCTGGGATGGGTTTCAGTTTGGAATGGTGTCAGACGCCTGGTTTCCATCCACACTTGAGGCCATGACCCGGGGACAGATATCAGAGGGAATTTTGTTTTAGCTATTTCAGTGAGAATGAGCACCTCTTGGTACAATCAGGGTGGAGCTAATACCACATTAACACACAGACAGGAGCTGCCTCTCATTAAAGCCCATGATCATTTCACAAGGAGATTACTAGTGCCAGGATGCGACTCTGTCCGTATCTGCCCCCACCAATGACTGGGACCCCTGGATTGGTCATTTGAGGAGGGGGAGTTGAATCAACTCACTGAAATACAGAACTCTCCCCCGGCACTTGTATGGATTCCACTTCTTTAGTCTGACTACAGAAGCTTGTACTCATCGTCAGCGGGATAAGTACATCCTGATCCACCCACGAGAGCACAGCGGGGGTGAATGACAGCTGTGGTGGGTCACGAGATGAAGGCAGAATTGTCCTGGATCAAATATTGGATTCTGTGGATTTCACAGGTGATGTCAGCGGGGAGCGAATGAGTGGCTGGGCCAAAAGAATTTCTGGGTTCAGGGACAACACAACTACTTGCTACTTGTGTCCTCTTGACTTCTATCTCTACCTCTCCTCCTCCTTGTTCTCTTTTCTTCTCTTCTCTTCCATTGCCTTCCCCATTGCCATCCTGCTCCCTTGGCCCACTCCCGAAACAATCCGGGCCTCGGAACTGTCACTCTGGTCCCCACGCTGCAGAGAGCAGAGAACGGATCACAAGGAGCATTCCATCAGCCAACCCAGTGTCAGGGCAGCACCCAGGGCGTGGCTCGCTCTCCACCCCAGATGCCTCTGTTAATGAAGCAAGACAATATCACAGGGCTCCAACAGCAGAGGGCCAGGAATCAGGTTCTCTTCCCAGCTGTTATTACAGACTTGCTGTGTCTTTGAGCACCTCACTTTAGCTCTGTGCTGTTAACTCATCTGTAAAAGGCGGATCTTAGTATGTCCCCAGCTCATGGTGGGTGCCGTGAAGTTTAATTCATCACTATTCGTAGAGCACTTAGATAGCAGAGGCTGTAGCTGCACAGAATATTATTATTATGAACTGTCTCTAGTGCAGTCGCTGTGCGTGATACTTTACGGGGATGGGGTGGATCCTCTGTCACTTGAAGTCTCTACAAAGAGACCGGATGCCTTTCTAAAAGATACACTCTAGTTCATCCACAGTGTATTGGGCTGGCAGAAGGAATCACTGGGCGAAATTCTCAAGCCTGGGCCTTACAATCTATGGATCTGTGAAAAAAAAGGACAGTCACTGCCCCAGTGAGCGGAAACACACCACAATGACAACGTGCTGTGGTGGGTAGGGGACGGGGTAATGGGCAGGAGACGCTAGGAGAAAATCTTAGAAGCGAAAACTGCTTCTGTGCTGAGCAGGCCACAGATTTTTTGTCACTTTGTTTATTGCTTGTTAGTTACATTTTTGCAACTGTCTTTCCGGGTGGATGGGGGGCGAGGGAGGGATTATTGTTGAAAGACTTGACAGGAGCCTTGAGTGCAGCAGTTGTCAGGCAAGAGGTCTTCACCCTCAGGGCTGTCCCCAGCACTTGAAGTGTGTGGGTGAATCTGTTCCCTTCTCTTCTCTGAAGCATGTTTGCTCAGCTGTTGTCTGGCTTCCTGTGCAGTGCGGGACACCTTGACATTCCACTGAAGGCGATGAGCTTTCAGGCACTCACCTGGCAGCATCTGGTCACATGAGTGGCTTGTAAACCTGAGTGCCCACCCATTCCCACCCGGAGCGGGAAGTAGAGCAAAGGATTCTGGTACCTATCTGTGGAGGTGTGGCTGGGAGTGGCTTTATGTAGGGTCCTCAGACGAGACAGGTTTAGAGCCTAACTTTCTTTATCAGGCTGCTCTGTCTTGTTTCACTGGCTTGGCAAATTCTTGTGCTCATGGCAGCTGATGCTTTACTTTGGATTGAAAAGACCCTTTGATCCTAAACCTGTTTGGACTTGCTCAGCCCGTGGGCCGTATTCTGATTTCAGGTTTGCTGGTATCCATGTGGAGTAACTCCAGAGACTGCCTGCTGGGGATTAGCTCTGGATTTACACTGGACTAAGTAGGGGGCTAGAGATATGAATATACTTAGGGCCGAACTGCCTCCTTAGGTGCCGAAGTCCAACATTTAGGCACTACCAACATTCTCAAAGCCACTGCTCAGCTGCTGCCTGAAGTCCCCCGGTGCCTAATTTTCCACTGGTAGAAGTGAACAAAGTCCAGACTCTGCCCCACGGCTAACAAACTGCTGGGAGCCCCCGCAGCATTCTCAAACTAGGTGTTCTTCCCCCCACCTACGTCACCGGCAGGGCCTGATCCATGCCTACCGGAGTGAGCTTTCCACAAAAGACAGCAGGAGGGGCGGGCCCAGAATACCCATTAGCTCAGTGCTTAGAGCACTCCCCTGGGGTGTTGGAGACACTTATTTGCATCTCCACACTGTATGATTTGGAGCAGGGATTTGAATCCAGGCCTCCCATTTCCCAGGTGAGTGCCCAGGTCCCTGGGCGACAGAGTCAGTCACTCTCTCCCCCAGTAAATATGGAATTATTTAGACAAAGAGGAACAGCTCCCAGAGGAGAGATTGGGACAGCCAGCCCCATGAGAGCCAATAACCTGGTGGCGAGGATGCTCACCTGGGTCCAAGTCTCTGCTCTAACGCAGGCGGAGTTGGGATTTTAATCGGAGCCTGCCATCTCCCAGGTGCTGGCCCCATGCACGCTGCAGTGGGCTGGGGGGTCTCTCTCTGTTGGCAAGAAAGGGTTGACCTGGCTGAGGTGACTGCCTCCGGAAGAGGGTTCACAGCTGAGAATCCCAACTGGTGGGAGATGCCATCTCTGGCCTGTCAGTCTGGAATCAATGGGAGTTAGACACGTTGGTACTTTTGTGAGTCTGGGCCCTAAGTCTTGCCCCTTTTCTTTGCATTTCTTTCCTGGCTAGCTTAGGTGGCTCCCCATTCAGCTTGCTGGCTTCTGGGAATATCTTTGTTAGATGCCTGACTCTCCCTATGGATTGTATGTGGTGCCTGGGGACCTATAAAATGATAGGGTCTAAACTAGCGGTTACCACTCAGGAAAGAGATCTTGGAGTCATTGTGGATAGTTCCCTACAAACATCCGCTCAGTGTGCAGCAGCAGTCAGAAAAGTTAACAGAGTGTTAGGAACCATTAGGAAAGGGATAGATAATGAGACAGAAAATATCATAATGCCATAATATAAATCCATGGTACACCCACACCTGGAATACTGCATGCGTTTCTGGTCTCCCCATCTCAAAAAGATATATTAGTATTGGAAAAGGTGCAGAGAAGAGCAACAAAAATGATTGGGGTGTGGAACAGCTTCCAGACAAGGAGAGATTAAAAAAATTGGGACTGTTCAGCTTAGAAAAGAGACAACTAAAAGGGGATATGAAGGAGATCTAAAATCATGAATGGTGTGGAGAAAGTGAATAAGGAAGTGTCATGTACTCCTTTACGTAACACAAGAACTAGTAGTCGCCTGATAAAATGAATAGGCAGCAGGTTTAAAGCAAACAAAAGGAAGTACTTCTTCACACAATGTGCAATCAACCTGTGGAACTCATTGCCAGGGGATGTTGTGGAGAACAAAAGTATAGCTGGGTTCAAAAAAAGAATTAGATAAGTTCATGGAGGACAGATCCATCAACAGCTACTAGCCAAGATGGTCAGGGCTGCAACCCCATGCTCCAGGTGTCCCTAAACCTCCAACTGCCAGAAGCTGGGACTGGATGAAAGGGGATGGATTACTCAATAAATTGCCCTGTTCTGTTCATCCCCTCTGAAGCACCTGGTGCTGGCCACTGTCAGAGGCAGGATACTGATTTGGATGGACCACAGGTCTGACCCAGCATGGCCATTCTTATGTTCTGACTCTGGAATGAGAATTGCACAAGGTGGCAGGGGCACCTAGGAATGAGGTGTTGCAGTGCTAAGCATTGCATGACCAAAGCACATTTGTGAATCTAGCCCAGAGAGCAAAATGTAGCCCAATATCTATGTGAAGGGAGTGGGGCTGGGATTGAGAAGACCAATCCTAAAGACAGAAAAGAGCAGCAGTCGGGCAGATACACGAGAGGCCCTGCTGGCATTTTCCAAGGGTCCATGTTTCATCCACATTCACAGTGACATTTGAGCTCCTTTGTCATTCCGAAGTTCAGTTTTAATCTTTAGCCGAGTGGCTTGGTCGAAGCCATTCCAATACGCTCCCCTTCCAGAGCAAAAGTAATTGTTTAATTAATACACATTAAAGAAACCAGTTTGAATGCGAGTCCCAGGGATGTGGGAGTAAACCTTGATTATTCTTTGCTGGTTGGTGAGATGCAAATTCTGCCTCCCGTTAGGGAGATGGCAGCTTTTGCACAGCCGCGAGATGCCCAAGGTGGAATTTAAAAAACCCAGCTGGTAAGCAAAGCTTTTTCATTTCCTTATAACTGTTTTTAATTCAGTTGTCTATAAGTCTATTTCATACACCTCTAAAATCAGAGCTCGCTTTCCGATGGGAGGCAAACAACAAATCTGGCCTGTTCTAAAGGGACAGACGGTCTTTCCTGTTCCTTGCTGGGAGTGGCTGTGCAGGATGAGCGAGCCAGGTTTCCACAGGCAGGGGGGGAGAGAATTCATATGAGAAGAGCTGATATTTCTTGTGTCTGCTATGAGCAGCCAGAGGAGTTGGTTTAAATGAAAATCTGTCAGGGTGGTTGTTATTTTGCTTGTCATGGACAGTTGTCTTATTTCGTTACTCAGTGGGCACACAAGCCGTCCAGAGATTTAGCTGCAAGGACAGCAGCACCAATGCATGAAGAGCTGCCTCGTGCCATCATAATCTCCTGAATTTAAAACCTCCTCCCCTGAGGGACGCACAATGTAGCAGTGCACAAGACCGGAATATGGTGTTAATTACCCTCGCTGATTAAAGCAGCAAGGTAAAGCAAGCTTTTAGTTAGCGTTATAATTTGCCTGCCATGGCCCACGTGCTTTTGAAGATGAACTGGAAGGGTTCTTAAAAAAAATTAAGGGCCTCAGATTCTAGGGGAAGATTCCTTAAGAGGAAAACAGTCTTCAGAGATTACAGCTGAGTGAAATTCACTTAGCTCCGTTCAGACTCCAGAGTCCTATTTTGGGTCCCAGTGCAGCAAAGCACTTAAGCCAGTGGTCCCCCAATTTTTCCTCTTGCACGCCCACCCTCGGATGGCAGGAGAGAGATCACTTGATCATTACCTGTTAGGTTCATTCCCTCTGGGGCACCTGGCATTGGCCACTGTCAGTAGACAGGATACTGGGCTGGATGGGCCTTCGCTCTGACCTGGTATGGTGGTTCTTATGTTCTTAGCAGAATGTGTCTGTGCCTCCCTGGGCTGCGAGCGGAGTCTTGGCTGGGAGCAACCGCTGGTGGCCAAGAGTGGGAGCTGTAGCTATGGCTGCGGTTGGCAATGGGATTGTCCTGGAGTCTCTAGGACTTAAAGAGTAACCTGTAATTAAAGATTATGTCATGTAATAAAATCAGGAATATGTCCAACCAAAATTGGCAACCCTGGTGGAGTGGAACGGGGGGCAGAACAGGGCTGGGTGGTGCTCTCTCCCTGCCCCCTCAGGGGCCTAGCTCAGGCCCCACTGCGGCCCCCTCGACATTTCTCTGTGCCCTCGGGCATGCCCCACAGTTTGGGGACCACAGACTTAAGCACATCCAGCTACTCTGAAACCTGTCTTTAAGCACGAGTACTCCCATTGACCTCAATGATCTTAACTTTAAGCATGTGCTTTAATGCATTGGGTCCCAAGAGCATACACCTCAACATTTTCAGAATTCTGGATTTCAGCACTTGTTTCTAGTGAAGACTGAAGTGCCAAAAGGTTGCATGTTTTGATGTGAAAGCTGCCATTTGTTGATGCAAATAAATACAAAAAATTGGCTTAGTGTAAAATCTGCATCAGAGAAGACTCATGTCTGTGATTAATATTTTGCAAGGAAAACACAGACTCTATGAGCTTTCCTCTTAACAAAATCCGTCCAGCTCTATTTTTCACTCTGCAAAAGGAGACACACCCAACTTCCTGTAAGGAGTTCTGGGTAATGTAGTCCAACAGTCATTGTCTGTGCTAAGCACTGCAACTGGAACTACCACCAGAGAGCAGATTTACTGTACACTAGACTCAGACTTGAGGAATCTGAGTAGGCACAAGTGCACCCTCCCTCTGCTTCTCCTCCTCTCCAATTTGTTCTGTGGCGTCATGGAGGATTTAGGCCCCCTGGCTAATGAAGATTAAGTTTTAGAAACAACTGCATTATTGGGTGGGACTTGGAAATTAGACCCACAAGAGGGGCATGATCTGACCCACAAATGTGGGGCCGGGATCTCCTGGGTTCTTTTCTCAGCTCTGCCGCTGACTTGCTTGTGTGGCCATGGGCTAGTGAGGCCCCTGCTCTGTGGCTCAGTTTCCCCATCTCTAAAAAGGCATTGGCAGGGATAGGGCTGGGTGAGGACTCGTTCGTATTTCCGAAGTGCTCTGAGTGTGAAATGCAGTTGTTCTTTCAGCTGGTTCAGGGGCTGATGAATCAAGGGCTGGGGGCTTTGCTGCTTTGGAGGTTTCATGCTGGGTTTAAGCCTCTAAGAGCAGGGAGTGTATTTGGGAGTGAGGGAGGGATTACAGGGCACCCAGCTCTGCGAGGGAAGGATTAGCGCACTTGGAGATGCTCCCTGTATGGCAAACACAGAAAGCAAAAGGAAATTGTCTGCTCTGTGGCTTAAAGAGCCACAGGGATTGAAGTGGAAGGTGGCTTTTCACATTGCCACGGTAACCCAGAAGTCTGAGTAACCATTCTGCTGGTTGCCAGGGTTACAGAACCCTCAAGCAGGGAATGTCTCTCTGGGCTGCCTGTCCCCATCCGGGACACCCGGTCACAAGGCGTGTGTGTCTCTCACAGGCACGGGCCAAATCTTACAGCGGCAAAAAAAAAAAACCACCACCAGGATTTCTCCAACTCCCAGCTCTGGAGCAGGAGTCTGGATCCAGCAGAAACCTTCTCCTCCTGTCAAGGCACAAAACCGTCCAGAGAGGCAGAAAGAGGGGGCATGGCTGGGGAGGGGGCGGTGGTGAATCTTACAAGAAGGGAAAAAGTCTGCCATATGAAAGTGGATTAGCTGAGCGGAGCCAGGCCAAGATGTGGAACCTGGTCTAGCGGCAGGAAACTGATTTCCTCCATCTCATCTCGGAAACCAGCATGGCGAGCAGGCTGGCGATGGGAGCGCTCTGCTGTCCAGTGGGAGATCTGGGATCAGGAGCAATTTCAGGGTGGATTGTTGTCTGTGGGGCTGCCTAGGAGGGGCATAGACTCAGCCACAAAGTGCCTATCCACGAGAGAAAGGGGTCAACAGCCCATGTGTGAAACAAGGCCAGTAGTTAACGAAGAGTCCTTGGTACCCAATGAAGGGGTTGGGGGTTGCACTACAGCAATGGGGGGCCCCACCATCCCTGCCCCGGGGAGTGGGTGGGTGGGAGGCCCGGGGAGGAGTTGGGAAGTGATCCTGCCCTGCACTCACCCTGCAGCGGCTCCTGTCCCATGGGGTGGGGCTGGCTTGGTTCCTTGCTTGGGCATGTTGGCTCTGGCCATAGCATGCAGGCAGGGCCCTCCTCCTGTGATGCCCTGCCCTGCCCCTTTCCTGGCCCCGAGTGTTTTTGTTCTTTTGTGCATGGGTGGGTCCCCCAGGGTTGTGACTTCCCCTTAGATGGGAGCCCTGTGCATGTCAATGCACATTGATTAATCCAGACCTGCCTGCTAGGGTAAAGAGGGAATTCGATTACATATTTGTTTGGCCTGGAGAGGGAGGTGTGTGTGAAATCCCACATTTGGCTGCCCAGGAATGGTTGTGGGAGCTGATCTTTCCAGGAGATGGGATGGGGGCTGGTGTTGTCCAGGAAAATAGGAGTAGATCCTATGTCTAGCTGCTTAGGTTGGTTCCATTTTCTACTGCAAGGAGTAGGAGGAATGTTATTTACTTTACAGTGCAAAAAGTCAAAAGCACCAGGAAGGAGGAAATGTGGGATCCAGTGAAGAAGTCCCTCCACAATTGCCTTGTGCCCTGGCCTCGTTTCAGTGACAACCCTTCTGAATTGTCCGGCTGCCTCCCATAATCCCCAGTGACCGCTGACGATTGTAACTGCCTCTCCTGTGTTCACTCATGCTTCTCTAGAGAGCAGGTGGTGGATTTTCTTGCATCACTCAACTTTCCCCACTAGGTGCCACTCAAACTGCATTTCTTTTTTCTTTCCACACCTGCTGAGTTAGTCAGAGGGTGTGGGAAGAGAAGCATTGTGACAATAACCATGTTTCAGAGATTTGCAAATGTGCTCCAAAAAACAGACCCACAAGGAACTCGGAGATCCTGTGACTTTGGGGTTTTGCTTCATATTATACTAGTCTAATTAGGCTGTGGGACAAAACCCAAAGGCTGAATATGGAGGTTTTGCATCAGTGATGATCTGACCTGGATTCACACCCCACCCTGGTTTTTGATTTTGCAAAATCAAACCCGGACTGACGAACTATTTCAAAATCAATCCAAGACCAGGGAGGTTTTGCAAAACCAACTCCTCTGGTGTTTTTCCAATTGCTAGTGTATACACTCTTTGGTTATACAAATAGCTTCCAAGACTCAAGGTAAATAAAAGTATCAGTAACAAATCTGACTTCTGCTTACCCATTTATCTTATGGAGGTGTTAATTTCAAAGCTAACCTGGGCCATTTTGATACTAATGTTATGAAGACCAGGCCATCTACCAAACAAACACTCATCTGGAGTTAAGGCACTTTTAAAATTGAAAATCATTGATTATCTGCTGCTTGTTTTTCCTCCACTCCTTATTTTTCTATGCTGGGTTCTTAGCACAGCAGCCATCCCAGACAGGACTTACCTGTCACACTGCTTATTTAATGTGAAACCCTCCGCTGGTATGATACCTGATCTATTAAACTATCTCCTGACAAATCTGCCTTATTTCTGTCACTTACACTTTGGCAAGACTTGTAGAATATGTAATGCCAATACAGATGTTTCGAGTTGATAAGGCATATGGGTATTGCTTCAAGCTTACGTACAAACCATGTCGAAGTGGGTGCTGGGCAGCATGCAGCTACATTTTCACAGCTAGCGTCTAATTTTTGATGCCTCCATTTTTGGGTGATGAAATTTGAGGCACCATGGGACTGATTTTGAAAAGGTGCTGAGCACCACCATCTCCCATGACTTCAGATGAATGTTTGCGTGCTTAGCGCTTTTGAAAGTTAGACCCAAGTTATCTCAGTTTGGTTATCACCCAAAACTGGAGGCACCCACAGTTAGTGGCCTCTTGTTAAAGTTTGCAGAGAAGCACTGAGCTAGGGAATGAAAGCCTAAATCCCAGTTTGGTGCATGAAGTGTGCTAATGTTGAGGCCTTCACGCCTGCTATTGTGCCATGATTAGCTTAATTTGCATATACCTGCAGAACTGGCTTAAAGTTCCCTGTTCTGTCAAGGTTAAAATGTCACTTGAATGATCCACAGATCTGGAGTGCAAAGTATCACCAGAATCATCATTTTTCTGTTTAATTCAGGTGGCGCCATAATCCTGAAAGTAAATTTGAAACAAACGGGGGCAGAATAATTGCATGAAAAACTACTACACCATTGGTACAGGTATTATTTATTTGTTAAGCACTGAAAACGTGGCCAGTGCTTTACAAAACATACAGGTCAGAAGGTCCTTACACCAGGAAGTTTGACCAGTGAGTAATTCCAGGGAAGTCAAGGGGAGTATTGTCAGGGTGAAATCCTGGCTCCCTTGCAGTCAGTAAGGCTTTTGCCATTCTTCTTAGCATATGCGCAATGTGCATCAGGTGACACATGACCAGGATTCACACTGAATTTGGTCCGCTGGTTGGATCATTAGCTTCCCTGGCTTGGGCTGAGTACTGATGGGAAGTGCAATGTGAACGCTGATCCATGCCCCCTCCCCACTTTTGCCATTTACTGCAATGAAGCCAGAATTTCACACACACTGTGTAAAGTTAAACATGTTTATGTCTTTGTAGGATCTCTGATCTGCATGGATGAATCGTGCCCAGGCACAAGGCTCTACCTACACGGATCTGATTGCAGAGTTGGGCCTATATAAGAAGTGTAGGGAAGTGGAAAATTGCTAATCTGAACCCAAGTTCCTCTGGGGATTTTCAGCAAACAGAAACTCTGCTCCAGTCTGACTCTAGGATCCTGCTCTTTGTTCTGTCTCAGCTGCTGACCCTCCGATTTCAGCCAGGCTCTCTTTAAAGGACTCCTGTTTCCTCAGGCCAAACTCACAGGCTCTGACTCTGATGCAGAGTCTGTGCCTTTCTCCTTACGCCTTCTCTCAGCTTCAGCATCCTGTTTTGGTCCATGCCTCTCTCATCATTTCTCCTTAACTCTCCACTGAGAGTCTGGATACTCAAAGCGCTTGTCGATCTAGGGTATGCTCTGTTCTGTTCTTTCTCTGGTTTTGGTCTGTGCTGTATGTTCAGGCTTGATTCCAGTACTTACCCCTGTGACAGCGCCTGGATCTTGGTCCAGTTCTCTCCTGTCTCCATTTCTGATTCCAGAAGTGGAGTCCCCCTAAGTTCAGGTTCTGATCCCTTTCTCTCCTCCCCTCGGTCAGATCCCCTTCACTCTCCTTTTCAAGGCCCCTCTGTTTTGGATCTGCAACTCTCAGGCTCTGGTGCCTCTCTTCTCCCCAGTTCTGAGCTGGATCTGGCGCCTCTCTCATTTCCCAGGTTCTGATCCGGATTTGGTGCCTCTCTCCTCTCCCCAGTTCTGATCCGGATCTGGTGCCTCTGATCTGGTGTCTGTTTCCTCTCCCGGGTTCTGATCCAGATCTGTTGCCTCTCTCCTCTCCCGGGTTCTGATCCGGATCTGGTGCCTCTCTCCTCTCCCGGGTTCTGATCCGGATCTGGTGCCTCTCTCCTCTCCCGGGTTCTGATCCGGATCTGGTGTCCTTTCCCGGCCCGTGGGCACCATGCAACTCGACCCAGGAGGACCGATCACCATCAGGCAGCCATATTACATAGACCATGCTCGCATCTGCCGTGGTGCACTGTCACCGGCGGGCCACCCACAACCGCAAAGCAGATCTCCTAGGCGTATCCGCCGCCACTGGCCATGCGCTGCTGCGAGGTCGGGCGTTGCTTGCCCCCCGCGTTTCCTGGCCGGCCGGCCGGGTTGTCGCCGGCGCTCGGGCCGGCGGGGGCGGGCCGGGGTGCTGGGGCCGAGCGCGGCTGACAGCGGGAGAGCCGAGGCGGAATCGAGGAAGCCGCGGACCACCCGGCGTGGGCGCGCTGCAGTCGCGCGGAGCCCCGCCGGCGCGGGACGGAAGCCGAAGCCACGCACCGAGCCCCGGAGGGAGCGACATGGCGGACTACGTTGCCCGGGCTGCTCCGGCACTCGCGCAGGAGGAAGGAGTTGTCGTGCAGGCGTACGAGGATGTGCTGGAGCGGTACAAAGGTAGCGGCGGCGGCGGGGCGCGGGAGCCCCGGGACCGGGGGCAAAGGGGCCCCGAGGCGGGGCGCAGCGGGGGCCCTGCGCAGTGCCCGGTTCGCCCCCCCTAACCCGGCCCGCTGCAGCCTCTGCCGGCGGCTCCCGCAGGCTCAGTCGCGCCGCTGCGGGGACGCGGATCCATGGAGCCGTTTCCGCCGGCTGCTCCGCCCGGGAGGATCCATGGGCAAAGGCCGGGCTGGGGGAGGAGCAGGACGTAGCCCCCAGCGCGGCCCCTGCCTCCCACAGGGACTGGAGCCTCGGCGGCTTGTTTGTCTCCCCACCCCCCGTCTCACCGCAGTAATGGGCATTGGGGGAGCAGCTCCCCCGGCTGGATCAGTGGCTCCTGTTGTTGTTCAGCCCTCCACACACAGTCGCATCATTCGGGGGGTGGTGGTGGTGGCTGGCCCCCCTGAGATCTGCCTTTCGCTTGTAGGCTCGCACACCTTCCTTGAGCATCTCCTAGGAGGCGGTGATGGCGCAAAGCCAGCCAGAGGCTTGTCAGTGGGGATCTAAAGCCATAAACACTTTAGGGGTGATTGTCATAAGCAGGGTCTCACCTTGTGTGGCTTGGTCAGTTTGTTTGTCAGAGATCAGCGCTTGGCTGCATTCAAGCAGCGATGCGGTGCTTAGCTGGGGAGGGGGTTGGAGGTGGCACCGGTAACCCTAAATCATTTACTTCCCACCCAGAGGGGCTGTTCCTAAGGTAGCTCCGTTTAAGCGCTTTTTAAAAGGAGGGTTGTTCTCCCACCCCTTGCCGGCACTAGTGAGTGTGTGGATGCTGACGTGAGGGCCGTGGATCTCTGAAGCTGGTGCCTGCATCTTTTCGGCAGCTGCCGGGGGTGTATGGCACAGGCAGTGAGTGTGCAGTTTTGAAGTAGATCATTGGCCTCCTCGTTGTGCTGGTTTTTATTTTTTTCCGCAGAGACAGACTTGTCTGTGAGCCCAGATTTCTGCCCCACAGGGCTCCTATCACAGTGTTTTTGTTTTGTAAGTTTTGCAGCCAAGTTTCTTGAAATGGTGACTGTCCCGTCCAGAGGAGCCAGGCACTGACAGCATATGCTTCCGTTTCCTTGTTGCATGTTGAGGCTGGGATATAATTGATTCTCCAGTCCTCCAGTTCAAGGGGTGCCATTCAAAAATTCCAGAGGTGAGGAAAACACAGTTCCAGTGTCTGTGCTTCACAGGGCTCTGGGAATAAAAGCCTTGTATAGCATCTGGGAGTATCCTCCCAGAAAGGGGTTTAATAATGGAATCTGAGGATCTCAGTGCATTACACATATTCATTAATAAAGCCCTGCAGCTGCAGTGGAGTAAATGCAGTGAACTGTTTGTTAGGTAGGGAAACTGAGGCCAAGAGAACTTGTTTGGTGTTGGAGAGAGCCAGTGGCAGATCTGGGACCAGAACCATGGAGGCTTGACTTTAATATGAATAACCTCTAACAGTTTGTACAGACTATTATGTTGCAAAGGGAAAATAAAATCACAAGGCTACCTCTGCCTGCTCTGGTCTGACTCAGACCTGCTAATGAAGGTTGATAATCCTGGTAGAGGCAACTGCTCACCCCATCCCATTAGTTAGCTTTCATGCTCAAACTGTAAATTGCTCCATTTAGTGGACATCTGAGACTTTCCTGGCAAAGATGAAAGCCCCGCTTAGGCTCGTGTGGTTGGCTTGCTGGCTAATGAAAGCCAATAGCTACCTCGGCAGGAATTGTCAGCACTGAAAAGTGACTGGATCCATGTGGGAATAATCCTGTTTACGAAGCCTGCTCAATGAAGGGAAATTAATGTTTAAACTGTAACATGGCCTTTTTTCAGCATGGCGTTCAGTGCTTGCCTGTGGGGGCTGGGCACAAGAATGAAGTTCAGGCTGTTACATTCACACTGGAGAGTTGTAGGGCCTGTTCTCTCATTTCTTTCCATTCATTCCCACCCACACCCCAACTTTGCGATAAACAATTCAACTTCTCCTATCCAGAACGAGTTTTGCAGTAGCCCTTTCCTCCAGTGGGGAATTCTTGATGAGATGTGAATTGAGAACATGAATGTTTGAGAGTGGATGATTCTAGAGCATATTTGAGGTTATTCTGTGTCATCTGGCCTGCAGGGTGGAGCAACTGGTGAGATTATAATTCCACAGAGTCAATGAACAGGCTCTGACCTCCATGGGCTCTCGTCTTGTCTGGGAGCAACTGACCCCACGGTTCAGTGGCAGTGATTCTTCTCCTTGGACGGCAGGGAGGAAGGACACCTGACGTTGTTCAAGCTGACAATGTAAATGCTGAGTTGAATTACTCAGAGAAATCTTTCATAATAACAGTGGTACTTTAAAAACTGCTGGTAAAATTAATCTCAACCACAGCACCTTCCATTCAAGGAGCAAGACTGGGCAAGTCTGGGTGCAGTGAGATCTGGAATACAAAGGGTCCCTATGTGTGTGTACCCTTCCTGGGACGGACATTTCAGGTGCTTTCATCTCAGTTACAAACCTTGCCTTGATCTGGGAAGCTTGGGTCCATCAGGTTGCAGTTTCTGTGATCTATTACTTTACAAGCCTTTCGTTATAGACTGATGAAAAGAGCTCAGATGGACTGATCTAGGGCTTGTTGACACCGTGTTTTTGCTTCCTTAGTAACTAAGCTACTCCAGCATCCAACACTTTTTCACTAGGGGTTTGCACCAGTGGCTAAAAATCTAGTTTACACAACAAGGCGTTAGTCTGTGAGCATGGCTGATGGAAGGCGACATGATTTGCACTGTGTGTTGAGTTAGTCGAGTCAAAGCCATGTTGGGTCAGTGGCCTGTACCGCTTTAACCTGCTTCTGTTTGATTCCTGGTCTGCTGTGGGTGGTGGTATCCATACAGTAGTGGGAGAAATGTTTGACTGAGTGGAGGTGTGAACTGAAGGCATTATGATGACTAACCGGCAAGGGTGGTTAGACTGCAGCATGAGAGGTGGGAGTGTCAAGGAGGGGAGATGACTGGCAGAGGATGACAAGACCCAAGTTCCACCCTGCTGTGTTGTGTATGTTAGTTCCCATTGCCTTCGTCCTCTTGTGTCCTTGCATCCCAGGGCTCTGAATTCAGAGCTGCACCTTTGAAGCGAGTCACCCGCTACTAAAATGGTCCCAAAGGTCTCGGCCATGTGAGGACTCGCTCAGCTTGGCCGTAATGGAGAACAAAAGCTCCTAGATTCAGACCAGTTAAAAGTCCGCATGATACTGAGAGGTGAGTGACTTGCCTAGCCCAGAGGTGCCAATACGTTGCCCAACTGAGAGCTGCGTCGGCGATTTCTCAGGAGCCCCAGGACCACACCTCATATGCACAGAGAGGGGCAGATTTCAGCCACCCATGTTTCATTGCTTGGCTACCCAGATCAAGATGGAGCACCACATGCTGAGCCAGGTAGCTTCTGCAGGCCATGTGTCCATGATAATGATGAAAGCAGTTCTGAGCTCCTTTATGGAGCTCCGTGTGTCATACCCCTGAGCCAAGGCATTGAGAGATGTGATAGCTAGGTAGCTCTTTGTCCATGAGTTACTCCCTTTGGATGCTGATGCCATGAAACTGAAGTGGCACAGAAAACCAGAGAGGTAGTTTTCAGAGAAAAGGGAAGTTTTGGCCAACATAATAAAATATTATGCATGCATGCTAGGCAGTGTCTGTGGAGACCTGCTGCTGCAGTCTAACCAGCCAGCAGTGAACTATTTGAGGTAATGCAACACAAATGTGCAATTGCAGAGCAGAGTGGGTTCTGTATTCTGATTCAAAATCAGAGTCATGTTGGAAGGAGGAGATGGGACTTTGATACCAAAATGTTATCCTTGAGTCCTAGAAATATAGGGTTGGAAGGGAGCTCAAGAGGTCCTTTAGTCCATTATCCTCACACCGAGACAAGATTAAGAATACCTAGACCACCCCTAGCATGTGCGCAGAATTCATACCCCCCGAAGATTTCTTTCCTTCCCCGCAGAAAACTGACACTCTGACAGGGAAGCTGCAAGAGCAGTCACGCACCACTCCCTAGCTGCACAGGTACATCATTTCAGGCAGCCAGCGGAGAGGTAAATCACTGCAGGGCTGGGGACATCCCAGACAGTGGCTCCTATCCTGAGCCAGGCTCAGCTGCTAATCCCGGCTAGGCTGGAAGCAGGAGAGGATGGGACTTCCTCTTTCCTCAGAAGGAGTGGCTGGGTCAGACCCACCCCCAGAAACCTCCCCCAGCTGCACGAAGCTCAGCATCATCCCCTGCTTCCTGCCCTTATTGCTTCTCAGCTGTGCCCCCATCTGCCCAACTCCCATGCATCCAGATCTGCCATACCCAGACATCACTCCGTACACATACAACATCCCTATCGCCTCCAAACCCAAACTCCACCCCACTAAACCTCAACCTCTGCATCTGGAGTCCCCTGTGCCCAGATTCCCTGCCTCCAGACCCCCACCCTTGCACCGAGACCACCCCTCACTGAGCTCCCTGCACTCAAACCGCTGTGCTGATGAGCCCCACACCCCTGCACCATCCTGAGCCCCCACTTCCAGACCCCCATGCCACTAACCCCAGTTAGCTGCACCTAGACCCCCACCCCACCAAGCCACACTTGCCCAGCATCCAAATCCCCCTGCTGAGACTCTCTTGCCCAGACCCCTCCGCTGACCCCAACCACTTTCACTTGGAGTCTCATTGCCCCTGCACCTGGAAACCCCACAACGAGCCTCTGGGCATCCAGATCCCCCCACTCCTAGACCCACCACTGAACTGCCTGCAACCAGGTTGTCTTACACAGAATCCTCTCACCCCACACCTGGATTACCCCACACTGATCCCCTCCACACTTGGACCTTGCCTGGTTGAGCCTGCCTGCCTGCCCCACACCTGGTGCACCTGGTGCAGAGGAGCAGGGCCCCAGGGTGTTTCTGCGGCAGGCCCGACCTTATGCTGTGTCAGGGTCGGGTGCAACCTCACCACTGAGTCTGTGTCCCCAGGATGGGGAGGCTGCAGGGTGATCTCCCACCATGCTGGAGCCTCTGCATTTATTTCTTGACAAATAAAACTTGCAGAATTTTACAATATTTTGGCACAGAATTTTTAATATTTTGGCACAGAATGCCTGTAGGAGTAAACCCAAGCTTAAAAACCTTCAGGGACAGGGATTCCACAACCTGCCTAGGTCACCTGTTCCAGTGATTAACTCTCAGTTAGATGTTTGACGAAATGAAGAGAAGTGTCGCAGTGTGAAGAAAAGTGCTGCAAATGCAAAAACGCTAGTTATGGTCCTAGGTTGGCCCAGAGAGTCATGATTCATATTATTGCACACCTAGTACCAATCAGCATTAAACATCATGAGCATGTATACAGTGCTTTTCCTGTTCCAAGCATTTTAAATATTAGCTAATTAATCTCCTAGATTGTACACTGGAGGTAACTATCATTAGCCAAATTTTGCAGATGGGGGCAAGTGACTTGCCCAAGGCCACAGAATGAATCTGTGTTGGAGTCAGGATTAGGATTTGGGGGTTCCTAGCCCTCTGTTCATAGTGAAGCCATTTCTTTCCATGCTTTATTTGATGCTGTGTTTCTTGCTGTCATCGCCTCTGTTCTGCAGCAGCCATACATTGGTTTTTCACTTGCATTGCTCCCAGTTACCCCAGGCAGCTCTCCAGGCAGTGCTAGTATCGTAGGCTCTGTAGCACCAAGAACTGTTCTGCCATCGACTGGAAGGGGCTCTGGAACGCGGTGAGGCGGATCTTTGCCTGCGGGGTGTTGATGCTTTAATTACAGCTGTTTGGACTGGTAGGAGAGGTGATGACATGGTCGCCTCAGTTGCCTAACCCCTCCTCCCTGGCTGCTTTGTCAGGCAGTGGCAGTCTCCCTGTGAGGTGGGGAGGCAGATGGTTTCAATAAGGACCCTTCATCGTTAGGGGCTGAAATGCCTGGGGAAAGGATTGCACGGGCTGATCCTGGAGGAGACATACATGGGTTTCAGATACACTGAGGAATGCCTAAGGCCCTTAGCCTCACCCGGCCCCCTCCTGGTGCTCACACGTTCTTTCCAATGGGCTGCTGCCGTACCCTGTATGTGGCCCTCTCTTCCTCGTGACATCCATAAATCAGCTGTGAGAGAGAGAACTCTGTGCTGGGGTCTCGCCTTGACACTGCAGGATCAGGGCATTTGGATTTTGAGGCCTCTCTGCAGAGGCGGTTGGGTCACTCGGCTCCTCCAGTCTGGACTAGGGGGCGGGTGGCCTAGCTACTTGCATTCGGCTCCTGACTCTGGAATAGCTGTAGTCATGATTATTTTGTCCTGGAAAGATAAACACAGTCCCTTTGTGATGGTGAAAGGACCGTCTTGGTTGTGGGTATTCTTTGGAGCCTGCAAGAGTGAGCTGGCCATGTGGCAATGCTCCCCTCCCCTGGATGGGACGTGGTGGTTTTCCCAGCTTTACCACACAGGTAGAGGTGGCTGAGCATTGAAGACTGAGCTGAAATCTCTTTCTCTTGCCCCCGCCTTAGTAGGGGTGTTGAGACCCTGTGTTGAACACGTCTCTCCTCGTGCAAGAATAGTTATGGCAGCTGTATTGCATGTTCCTATCCTGGTAGGAGCAACCATGCTTTCCCACCAGTAGCCGTGGTAGGAGATTTGCTATAATGGATCAGACCATTGCCTCCTTGAGTTCAGTACCCTGTCCCCCAGTAGCAGGCACTGCCTGATGCTTCAGAGAAAGACCTAGCTCCTTAGGTAGCGCGGACAGTTGTGCAATGCTGTACATGGCCACACAATTGTCTAGCCCCTTCCTTTAAATCCAGCCCTTGTGTTGGACTTGGTAACCGCCTGCAGCCCAGAATTACGTGGGTGACAGTGCTCCAGTGTGGAGGGACAGCAGATCGAGGGACTTCAGGGCGGACACAGCGTCTTTGGGATTCTGTGCGACTCTGGTATGACTGTGCAGCCCAGGCTGTTTGCTGAATCAGGGGTCACAGCAACGTGTGGCTTTGTGTTGGGGTGTGAGCATGTGTGTGGCTTTTATTTTTACTCAGGATGGAACTTGCTTTACTCTTGTTTGTTTTTGGCCTAGGCGATAACTGTTGTGGTTTGTTCTCGTGATCGGCATCCACCCTGCCTTACCTCCTCAGGTTCCTACTGCCTTCCCAGTATAATCAGCACCTGTTTGGGGGAGGATCACGTCCCTGAGTTCTGATGTCTCTAGACACAGTTTTTCCTGTTGCTCTTTGTGTGTGTGCGTGAGTGTGTTTGTGTGTGTGTGAGAGAGAGAATATATTTAGGCCTGATGGAAAGTGCCAGATTGTCAGCCCTAAAGTCTGCAGGTCTGTTTTTAGCCATGGAACTGGTACAATTTCGGTGGCAATAGTGAAAGTTGGTTACTTTCACATTGCTTCACCCAGCTGTCTCAACCCTGATCTGCAGAGATCACTTCGAGGGGGGCCAAAGCAGTGCCCACTCTCTAGGACCGGTTCAGTCCGATTGCTGCCAGTTGAGGTGGTTTCTGTGTCCTCTAGAAACTGGACTGAGGCCCACTAACTCACGTCATGTCTGTGTGTTCGGTCTGCGTATCAGATGCCTTCACGATGGTCACGGTGAACCTATTTGCCTCCCTCTGCTCAGACAGCAGGTTTAGATTCTGAGGCAGGTAGACTTGGCATGACTCATGCTGGGAGTGGAAGGTGCGTTGCCAGTAGCTGATTCAGAAAATCTTTGATCTCACTGGCAACCAAAGTGTTTAGAAATGGCTCGTCCTGTTGAGTTTCGTCGCTCCTTTTTAGGTGGTGTAGCATTGTATGTGTGTGTGACTTCTCATCTGGGCCTTTCCCCTTCATCCCACCCGTCAGGGTAATGTGGAGATCTTTGATGCCCCCAATCTGCTAGTTTCTGACCATTCTCCTCACTAGCTAGTCACCTTTGGGTCAGCTCTGCTTAGGTTGCCCTGGAGATACCAGGACAGAAGCCAACATGATGAAGAAATCACTTCAGCCTCTCTTAAGAGATGAGCATGAAAGGAATCTCTTCGCTGACTCCTGCAAACTGCTTATAACGCCACTGTTTTGATACCACGGTGATAGGTGCTGCATAAATATCTAAAATGGATAACGCCAGCTTGTGGCTGCAGCGGGAGATTTCAGTTTCCAGCCGCAGCTGTCTCAGGAGCGCATGGAGGAGAACTCTGAGACCTCTCTTTTCTGTGTGGGATGCAATTTAAGGAGGCTCACCCCAGTTTTGCTGTAAACATTGGCACACTGAAAAATCTGAGCAGGCACCACTGCTGGCCTTCACAGACCTCTGTGTGAGAACAATGGTATTAAAGGGAAGACGGAAAGGACCCTGTTAAACCAGTTCCACTTACTGTGACTGGCATAATTTTTGTTCGGAGGAATCCCAGCAGGTTTCATGAACAGGGCTCTTTGGAAAGAGGCATTAGCCTTGTTGCACCCCCAGTGTTGTGAAAGCTTTGGAGGTCTCCCCTGTTCTGAGGAGGCTTTTGGATCCCCTCGTCAGGGTCAGGAGGGTATCTGATTCCCCTGGTGAGTGGTGGCATGTGCCTGAGTGGGCCTCTACTGCTGCCAAGCTGGGTTCCTGTACAGGGCAGTGTTCCCCTGCCAACATGAGCGCAAGCTGCTGTGTCATAGAGTGCAGGCAAGCATGGGCCAGGGACAGAAGTGCAGGATTAGGGGAGGAAGTTGCAGCCAAAAAAAGAATGCTCGATGCAGTAAGCAACTTTCTGGTTGCTGTGGTTAATATAATGCTCCTCGGCAGCCCCAGTAAAATCCCCTCTGTCCATGCACGACTGGTCCTCTGAAGCTTGTCCCTCTTTTTTTCCTTTGACATGTGCAGAAAGATGATGTGCTCCATCCCTTAGGTGCAGCCCCCTTTTCAAACTTTTTCTTCCAGGTCTGCAAGCTAATCTGATGCACGTCTCAATTGTGCTTTGGCTGATTAGTGCCTCTGAATGCGTTGTGAGGCAATAGGGTTGGGATTCACACACCCCACCTCTGAGCACAGCCAGAGCTGCATACGAGAGCACCTGAGCCAGGACTTGCATTCCCAGGCTTTGAGTGCCGAAAGATTTATAACTGGAGTAGGTGTCTGACTGCAGTGAGGTCATCGAACATGGTCTTTCCTGTTGGCTTTGATGGATCACAGCAAAGTCCATCGTAAGCAGCTACCCGTGAGAACTGGGTGGGAGGAGGAAGGTTGGAGTGGGTCTTCAGTAAAGACTGGCCAAAGTGAGATTGGAAATCCTGGGGGATATGGCAAGTGGGTTGGTTATTGGACGTGAGGGAAGGTTTCACTCTAAGCAGCGCATTGTGGCAAAGGGACGAACCATTCTCTAGGAACAAGGGAGCAGCTTAAGCCCCTGAAAGCAGCAGTCAGTGTGGCTGGCAAATCACTGTACCAATGCTGATTTGAGCAACTCCGGTCACTTAAGAAGAATCGAGTAACTTCCTCAAAAAGCAGCGTGTCTGTTGGGATCATGTCATTCGCCCTACACAGCTGTACCAGCTGCAGCTTTTAGGGATGCTCTCCTTTCTCTACTCACCTTTCTGAGTAGAGTTAAAGCTCTACAATTCAGCCCAGCTATAGACTAGCGAGGCTGAAATGTTACTGAGTTGTTCTGTGTCTGTAATATGTGCCAGGGCCTTCAGTTTTCAGGTCCCACCTGCCTGAGAGCAAGGGGAGGGGGAGCCCGTCAAAGGAAGGTGGCAGGAGAGTGGGTTAAAGAGACAAAGCAGTAAATAAAGAATGTGGAAGGAGAGTAACACGTGGATTGTACTGGCATTACTGCCCTTCTCCAGGCAACTCGGTTCTTCGGAGCTTTCACCTGAAAGGAGCCTCAGAGGTGCTGGGTCCTGCCGGAGGTTGAACCATTGAACCTAGCACTGGAATAAATTACCTTGTGATACAACGCGGTGCCGGTTGAACCTGAACCGGGCAATTTCCCTTACAACATTTAGGGCCCTGCTAGCAAAGCAGGTGCTGGAGCGAGGATTGCTGGGGTGTTGTCGTGCGGAGAATCGAGGTGGCTGGATAATCCAGGCCTCTGTTCCAGGAGGAAGATTAATCCCCATGTAGATGTATTCTGTGAATGCCAGGCTTGGGGTGGGGTGGGGGAGGTGCACAGGGCGATGGTGCCCAGCTCTGTGGGGGAAGATTAGTGATTGGTCTGGCTTTGTTTTCCATCAGTCCAATGTCTTTGACTGAGGATGATTACAGGGAATTGCTCATGCCCTGTCGGTTGCAGATGGTCCAGTTCTGAGTCCAGTGTTTTTCTGGAATAAAGCTTAGACATTCTTTCTCGATCTGTCTGTCTTTCTAGCACTCTGGCTAATATTCCCCAGGAAACACACATGAAAGCAGCACCTAGGGCATGCTTCATTGTAGGGATGGGATTAACAAAGCCTTCTCTGCAGCCGGTGCGCCTCTCAGGATTGCTTGTAAATGGTGCATCGGGGCGAGGGGTGTGTGGACAGCACCTGGGCACTGTTTCTTGGCTGCCCCAGTGCACTGTGGAGCACAAGTTTTGTGCTTTTCCTGGACTTGCTTGATGGGAGCCTGTCTCCTTTAATTTAATATCAGCCCAGCCCCTCTGCTCATCCCTGTCTCGGTCTGTCTGCTCTGCCTCTAAACATGTCTCAGGCTCCTCTCCGCAGTGCACTTTGTTTGCCTCATTTGGCACGCTGCTGCCTCGTGAAGTTCTGCAGTGGGGAGCGGATCCTGTCCTATGCCAGCTGAGCTTTCCAAGGTGGCTGAGGCAATCGCTGGCTGCCGGGCAGGGCGGGGTGTGCAGTAAAGAGGAGCAGCGGTTGGTGTAATGATAGCGTACGGTGCACACCTTGGGGTGGGGGAAGGAGACTCGCTGGGAGTGGAACAGGGCGGAGGTGGCAGTGGGAGCTGTAATTACAGCTGGTTACAAACTATTCTGCTGAGTTGGGCCCTTGTGAAGAGTCCTCTTGAAGGTGTCTTGGGCTGAGAGCCTTATATACTGTGCACTGACCTAACCAGGAGGCATTGTGAGACGCACAGGCTGGCCAGACAAAACCAGCTTCTTTCCTACCAGCAACTGGTTGTTAGTGCCTTTCCCACCTGCAGCAAAATTGCACCAGCCACAGCTGCTTTTGTCCTGTGTGATTATTCAGCGGGGAGGTGATCATCACCAGCTGCCAGGTTCCTGGGCTGTCAGTGGGATCTGGAGGGCGTGGTGAGATGCAGAGCAGACTCTTCCCTGCATGCAGAGGGAATATCGGCTTCCTCAGTGATTGCCACCCGCTCTTACCGTTGCAGAGCCCTTGGGCCTGTGCGTCAGCAGCATTTTCACTCCATAACATACTCCAGCCTAAAGGCCTCAGTGGAGCTATCTCCAGACCCCACTCTGTCACTTCCCATTCAGCAAGAAAGGGGTCATTGCCAGCAGTTCAGGGAGCATGAAATTTTTTTTTTTTGTAAACTCCTGTCCTCAGTGTGGCAGCACACGTGGGTTCTAATCACCGTATGGCCTTGAGAGTTATTTAACGTTTATGCCTCGGTTTCCCCATCTGTAAAATGGGCCTAAAACTTAGCTACCTCTCAGAGCAAGGCAGCTGTTTGGATTGAGAAGTGTTAGAGTAATACTGCCTTAATAGCACAAGTGCCAGGTTACTGGGACATCTGAGCTGTTCCTTTTGGGGTGGGGGGAGTAATTCTGGGGAACACACAGTCCATGTGTTCTCCATTGTCTCTGGAACTAGAGCTGCTGATGCTAGAAGGTTTGGCTTCCCTAATAAAGGGGTTATGAGACCTCTTGTGGGAATCCTTCCCGGTTTGCACCTGCTGAAGGTGGGTTGGGGGGAGCTCCTTGGGAGCAGTCGTTGTTCAGTGCTGTACCTCTCCTATAAAGAATACACATTGCAGTGGGTGTTTGGGCAGAGCTGACTGGTGTCTCTGTTCTGATGGGATCATGTCAACTCCAGCCCACAGGGTGCAAATTTGGCTCCTGGAATAGGAAGGATCCATAGCAACCTCGGGGCTAGTCCTCAGATTTGTTTCCCTTCATCTCTCTCCTTTTGAATCATTCTGTCTGCAAAAGCATTATCCTTTGAGCTTGAGGAGCTGGGCTTGCTGAGTGCACTGGGTTCTTTAGGAGCTGACCTTGAGCTCGCTTTGGTTCCAGATGATTGTCTCTGGGCATTGCTGGAAGACTGCTGCTCTGACTCCTAGAATTGTCCTTGCTTGTCTGGCAGGCTGGCTTGTGGGCTGGGATTGTTGCCAGCCCTCAGAGACATTCTGAAGGCTGAACCCCTAAAGAGAGAAACCCCCTAAAGAGAGAGTCCTAGGGAGACTGTTCTCTCCATCAGGCATCCGTTGAGCACTTGCTGAGCAGGGCAAATGTTTGTGTTAATCGGCTGGGAACTTCCACTCCACTTTAATAAAAGTTTGTTGTTTTTTGGTATGTGAATTCCTTCCAGCCTTTGGATTCCTGGCGAAGGTGCAGACTTACAAGGCATTCTGCAAACTGTGAAGTTAGGCCTGTTCCCTGTCCCAAAGACGTTTCAGTCTAAGCTTGATGGGCCACTAGCTAACTGTAGGTAGGAAGGGTGTGGCGAGAGGAGCAAGGGGGACAAAATTTCTGGGCAGAAGGGTTTTAAGATGGATTTGAAGGCGAGAGGGGGAATGTTTGGCAGATGAGAAGTGAGTGGCTGTTCCAAGCATAAGGGCTAGAAGGTGTGAAGTCGAGAGTGGTAGAAGGGGAGACTGAGGAAGCAGGAGAGTGTGCAGGTGGGAGGACACTAGTGCAGAGATGTAGGTGGACACAGAACTGTGGTGGGCTCTGATGTTGGGGATGGAGAGCTTGGATCTGTGGACACAAGATGTGAGGACACAAGTGAGTCTGATGTGGGTTTTGGGTGAGGCTGGCTTCTGTTTTTTTCTGTGTCCTAGCAAGCGAGGATTTTATGTGAATTTTATATAGTCTTGTGAGTTGATGTCTGCCCTGTAATTTCCTCTCCTCGTCAGAGAGCCTGATCAGCTCATTGTGGGTTGCTGGGCTGTATCACTTAGGAGGCATAATTAATTTTTTCTGTGAATGAAATGTAGCTGTTTTTCCATTTCCTAGGTGATTCTGTTTCCCTTCAATGAACTCAGATTGCCCTGCTAGAGACCTTCAGGGTCTGGCCAGGCCCAGGGAGACTTGCTTATACTCCTCTCTGCTCCTCCACTTTCTGGGGCAGCTTGGCACCTGTGAAAGATACCTTGTGGAGCTTTATCCCCACTGGCACTTCCTGCCCCTCTGATGCTGCAAGCAAGAGTTCAGGGTCACTGGGATGTATCAAAGTGCTGCACTGCACAATGGAGAGAGATGTTGGTGCTTAAAATGAACAGCAGGGGACCCCTGAGTTGTGCCAGCTCTGCCACTGACTGGCTGTATGATCTTGAGCAAGTCACAGCACCTGTCTCTGCCTCAGTTTCTCCATCTACAAAATGAGTCGAATTTCCACCTGGCAAGGGTTATGCTACATGTGTCAGCTATGTTGATAAAGCACGTTGAGTCCCTTGGATGAGCAGGGATGGCTGTTTGCACTAACTTAACTTTACTGCATTGATTGCCCCCTTCCACTGCCTTTGCTTCTCATCTCGCGTCTCTACTGCTTTCCTCCTGTTTGTCTGGAGTTCTCTCGTTAGCGAACCTAAGGGGCTGGAGGTTGGTTTAGTGGCATATTGAATGACTCTCTAATGAATATTTAAGAAGTTCTCTTCCTGGCTTGTTCCTTTGCTGCCTGTGTGTCTGTGACAGGAGTGAGACCAGGGAAGGTGGAATAAGGAAATACTAGCCGTGGCCCTGGTCCATCTCCTGCGAGCTCATGATTTGTGGCCAGCTTTGGCTGTGGTATGGTGTGTTAGCAGACTGAAGTTCCATGGGGCGTCTGTTAGCTGCATAATCCGCTCTGCCTTGGCAGGGCCTGAGTATGGCTGTGATAAGACGGTCTCCTTCTCAAATTCTTCACACACAGCAAAGTGCCAAGGCCCGTGGGGCAGGATGGTTTTATACTGATGGTCACTGCACGGGGGCCAGGAGCAGAGCCTGAGAGAGCCTCTCTGTTCTGAGCTACTTCTCTCTCCATCCCTCTGTCTCTTCCCTCCTCCCCAGGGCTCGGTTTGCCCTATTCTTCCCTACCCTGTCCCCCTCCCCATCTCAGCCTCTCCCAAACTCAGTATGCGCCTCCCTTCCCCACTGCCTAGAGTCTGAGCCAGGTGCAAGTGAGCAGAGTGAGTTATTCCTTCAGCCAAAGACCTGAAAGGGATTTTTTACAAAGGAAGGGAAGTGACCTCAGTATCGCTTGCCCCATTTCATAGAGGGCAAATGCAGAAGCCCAGACAGGGAAGTGACTTGCGCAGGGTCTGCGAAAGAGCTGGGACTAGAAACCAGATTTCCTGAGTCCCAGTCCAGGTCCCTATTCGCAGGATCATGCTTCCCCCTCCGCCCCAGAGGCGAGTCTCCTTTTCTTTCACTTCCCCACCCTCCTTCTCAAGCTGGTTCTGCTGCTTCCTCCTCCATCTGCAAGACCTCAGGCCAGGTCTGTGTCAGAATCTTGTGCCTCTACAGTTAGTGGAATGATTTTTTTTAAATACAGAGTTTCTATTAAAAGCCTTAATGTAGACATTTATACTGGCATAAAAGTGCTTTGGCTGCTGCAGCTTATTTCATTCAGGGATCTGGTAGATGCTAAACCAGCAGTAGCACACTTCTACCAGTATAGGTGGCACCTGCACTAGGAGGGTTTGTCAGTACAGCCATATTGGTATAACTTTTCCTCTCCCTCCTCCCCTTCCAGACTCAGATGCGACACTGGGGCCATATAGCTATGCTGGTGCAGCCATACCAACAAATCTTCTCTAGTGTAGTCTAGGACCTGATCCACACTTGGATCTATGTTGGTTAGGGGCGTGATTTCTTTTACCGCCACAGCTATGTCGGTAAAAACCCTGGTGTAGACACTGTTATACTGTTATAACTGTACTCACCCCAGTTAGGGGAACCAACATAATTGCTAAGCAGTGCCAGTATAAACCTTTTTACACCGGCACAACGGTGTTCGAATTATACCACTATGACTATACCCTCCTCACGTAGACAAGGCTCAAGCTTCCCTTGCTGCTCTGGGGTTTGCTTATCTCCGCCTAGGTTCAGAGGAAGCCCTCTGCAGCATGCTTACTGTGAGCCTTTCCCCAGGAGCTATGTCACTTACCACACTTGACAGTGTCATTGGTGCTAAATCAGGGAAGTGACTAATGAGTTAAATCCATCCTTGCTGCAGTATTGCGACCCTTGAAGGTGACTTTGGGGCTCTAGCGATAAACAGCACCCAGGCTGCTTCCAAGTGTCACCTGTCAAGCAAGGTCAGTGGATTCAAGATCGTCGTGATCACTCAGGGGATTTTGCGAGTGGCTCCATTGGAGCCAGTGTCAGTGGATTGGGATATTTCATCTTCACTGGCTGTTTCAGATGCTTTTAATTCTTGCTGCAGAGGGCAGTTGTCAGGCTGGGAGATCTTCGGATTCCACAGGCAGGCAGACAGCTGGGTGTACAGTAGCTATTCCAGAAGCCTACAGGCTCCTTTCCCATCTCTTCTCATCCCTCCCCTTCCAGCCTCTCAGACTCTGAGCAGGCCATAATATCCTCTGCATGGAATCGGCCGCAGCTTTCCAAAGGCAGCTGGAGCAATCTCTCCCAGCCCTGGAATTTCAGATGCTCCCTTGCTCAGGAGAGGGCGTCTGTGCTTATGAATGGGATCTGGCAGGCTTCAGGCCTGCTCCATTAACCCTTTCCGGACTAGGTGGGAGCAAACAACCTTTCACTCGGACGGGAAGGCACAAACACAGCTCACAGAAAGTGACCTGAATGCTCCGGATGAGTTGTTTGAACCATCTCAGAGAACTGGGGTGTCCTGGCTTGGCTGGGAAATGTGAGGGCAGAGTAAAGAGTGGGGAAGAGTCCAGCAGTGTCCTCTTGCACCCCCATAAGGGATTGGGTGGGGGAAGGAGTTCAGTTCTCATCCCTTTCCCCCTGCTCACGTAGCCTCATAGCTGAGCTGTCTCCTAGCACCCCCCACCTCTCCCTGTGGCCACGAAAATCCTGTCCCTACGAGTGCTCATCGCTCTGTTTCAAGCTGTTTTTGAACCTGGTTGCACCCGAGCACGGTTGTGACGTGCTTTGAGCTGGCACTTGGTGCTGACGCATTCACTCATCCTGCTGGCGTGCTGCGCGGCTTCAAGTAGGTCAGCTGCTCCCTCTGAGCATGGGCTCCCAGTGCATGAGCAGAATTGGGAGAGGTACAGGGTGTGTGTGTCTCCCACCAGTTGGTCAGACCCAGCGGTGGGAGCTCTGCTGTGAAACAGCCGTGGCCATCTCCCCTGGTCACGTTAACTAACCCTGCTCAGTCAGACCAGCAGAAGATGTGAGATCGAGAGCTGAGGGAGACCCCAGCTTCTTCCTGTTCATAAGATGGGAGCTCCAGTTTAGGAGTATTGGCTGGCTGCAGCCATATGGCCTAGGACGATGGGCATCTCCTACACAAACCCCTCCCAAACGGTGTGGGGCTTTGTGTTGGTGTTAACCCATTTTGAGTTCCACCTGAAAGCTTATTGGTAGCCTAAGTTGCATGCGTGTCTGGTAAATATGCAGAGTTGTCGTAGCTGTGTCGGTCCTGGGATGTTAGAGGGACAAGGTGGGTGAGGTAATATCTTTTATTGGACCAAGCTTGTCTCTCTCACCAACAGAAGTTGGTCCAATAACATATATTACGAGAGTCCTGCAGATCTATGGATATCCACTTGATATCTGCGGACCGTGTTTTGTGGATTGCAGATTGGATGTGGATACACATATTGTATCCACGCAGGGCTCTGGATATTACCTGCTCCACCTTGTCTCTCTTGTAAATGGCAGTCGCACTCCCTGAATTGGGCGCTGGTTTGAGTTCTGCCAACTCTGTCTCCTCCAATGTGGTCTCCGTCCAGTCCAGACTAAGTCACAACCATCTAGCTCTCATGCGAGCCTCACGTTCCTACAGACAGCAGACTTGTGCATTTCATTGCTCCGTCTGGAGCGAGGGAGCAAATGCTGAACAAAAGAGGTAATGACACGGATCTGTGGGTTTTAGCTAGCAGGATTCCTTCTGGTCTTTGTGAAAATGGGCTTAGGACCCTTCAAGAGATGAAGATGGGAGAGACCTGAACCCAAGTGGTGGATGGAAACCTGGCCTCTGGCCTCTGGGCGTCACCTGTTTGGAACTGCGCAAGCCTGGGTGCTGCTTGCACTGGGCTCATTCCTTTCGTTAGGTCTCCTAGGCAATATTTTGCCTTTCCCTGGCCTGTGGGAGCCTGAGGACGGGGGCTCTGCCGGAGAATTCTCAGCAGTTGTTCTGCAAATCACTGACCTATTTTCCTGTTACAATCGAGTGTTTGTGAGCAGGGAAAGGAGGGGAAAATGAAGCCACACTGGAACGTGTAGTTACTTTTTATCGTTCCACGGGGCACAACGTTAAAGTGTTCAACAGGGCCCAGGAGAAAAGCGGGCTGAAGGCACCAGTAACTGTGGTAGCCAAGTCCTGGTTCGGGTCATCGATTAAAAGCAAAGAACTCAGCCAAGTTTCTCTCTCCCTCTAGGTCAATAATTGTTGTTGTAGTTAACTAGCCCTCTGCTTCCCTCATTTGCGAACACCTCTCTCTTGGTCAGGAGGCGGGGACAGAATGAAAATGAATCAAGTGGGATATTCACCCTTGGTTCTGGAGAGCTTTTCTGGGCGCTTATTGGATTCAAGTCACAGCTTCTGCATGTAGCCTGCTGATGGTGTGGGGATAATGGGTTGGATGGCTTCCCAAACCTCTGGGGAGCAATATTTTTCTTGCAGTGGGGTGTTGAGGTTTAGATCCTAGCTGCATATGGAAATGAGGGTATCTGAGCAGGGTCTGAGGAATCCTGGGAGACCTGGAGAAGGAAACCTCCTCCAGTTTGCACTGTGTCCTCCCGTCTTGTCTCTATTTTCCCCTGCTCTCCAACCCATCTGTGCTGTCACTTCTCAGTTTCCTTCTTTACTGTAATGGAAGCAACTTTGCTAGCGAGAAGCAGCTTTGCGGAGGAAAATTCCATTGTTCTATTTTTAGTGGTAACTTGGCTTCTTGCAATAACTTATTTTTCCTCCTTCCTCTGCCTAGAGGCGATGGAGGAATGTTGCCGGGAGCTGAGGGCCTCTTGGAGGGAGAATAGGGGGAGGTGTCATTGAAGGTTAGGGGGACAGGGCCAAGGCTGCTGTATTTCAGTAGTTATAACTGTGTCTGAGTATTGTGTGCCTTAGGCACCTCTGCTGGCTTTGTCCAGCACTTTTGAGGTATAAATTCACTATGTCCTGGTGGAAAGGGGGATAAATTACATATCACTGGCTGCATGGAGCCTGCAGCAGTTTCTCTATTCCCTGTTCCACATGGCCACTCACGAGTGCTCAGGTCTGCTCTCGCTCATGAAAATGAATTAATTCCATCCCCTACCGCTGCAGATCAATAAATCAATCCCTGTGTTGGGGCAGCTTCCCTTCCTGTGCAGCAGATCTTAAAATCTGTGTCACCCTGATACTGGGCTGTGGTTTCTGTGAGCCTCCCTCAGTCTTTGGACTCAAAGTAACATTTTGGGGGGAAGAGGGTGGGGTTCACTTTGCTTCTTCCCAGTGCAAAGGAGGCGTAGAGGGAGTGGTGCAGACTAGCTGTCTGACCTGCACATGCACGAGCATCAGAATTGCGATACAGGGTCACACCAGTGTCTTGTCTAATCCCATCTCCAGCACTGGCCAGTACCGGATGCTAGAGGAAGGTGTGTAAACCCTACAAGGCACAACTTTGCATTAACTTGTACATTAGGGGATGCCAAACGCTGTATTGGTAGCTTGTCCCAGGAGAGGATGGACCACTCCGGCTGTGCTTTCGAGTGGGAGATGCAAGTCAAGCAGGGGCCTGTGCATTTCTCTGGCATTTGCAGATGGGAATCGTTGTCCAAATGCGACAGTATCTTGTGTGCGTCCCTGCCTGGACTCTGTTTTGTTCTGTGTCCGTACAGTGCCTAGTGCAATGGGGTCCAGGTCAGTCACTCCTATGGTTCTACTGCCGTGCAAGTAATAATCTGTGCTCCGAGGTCAGAGGGCTGCTCCTTTACCTTTCACCCATCTAATGCAAACCAAAACATCACAAGCCTGTGCAGTTATCAAGTGCAATGTTGAAAACAGTAAGCCAGGCTGCCAGGTCAGCCTCCCGCTGAAAGCACATGCTCTTCTGAAGCCTAGGAGACTGCTAAGACAGGGGCAGTTTGGATAGGTAACAAATCAATGTGAAGCATGCACAGGGGCTGGTGGCTGAGCCATGTTTCCAGGGGTCAGAGGTTCAGGGCTGGCCTCTGCCTACCGGGCCGGTGTGAGCTGCAGAAACTCCCACAAAGAACCAGTTGTTAGAGAATCTGTAAAGTCATTTCCTAAGCTAGCTCTGAAGATTGGAGATGTTATGGTTCTGCCTCCTGTCCGTTCTGCTTTCCAGTCCTAGAGGGAGATGGGCCTCCCTCTCCATGCTGAAAACTTGCTTCCCCTTCAGCAGACCAGAGGGACAAGCTGTAATTCAACCCCTCCATCTGCTCCGTATGACATTCCTGCCTGCATCCCAGACAATGGTTGGGGGGAGGGATCATTGCTGTAGAACAAATGGCCTGTTAACATAACACCTGCTTTTGTCACTGTGGTTTTTAGAGGCGCTGGAGCAACTTTGGCTCATCCGTTCCTGGACAAACAGCTGTTATGGGGCGAAAGTGGCAACTGGCCTCTGGGATTTGTTCCATTTCAAATGAAACTGATATGGTGTGCGTGTGTCTGTCTCTGTCTAGGCTGCTTGGGAGCCTGTGGTGATCCCAGCTGGGCTGTGGACTGAGGAGGGAGTCGAGTCGGTCCTATCCATCCTATCCGTGTTGGAGCTGTGGCTGCCAGAAGGACAGGGACTAACTTCCACTGCGAATTCCTCTATTGTACTGTGTTGTTGCTTTGTCACTGCCTTTTTCTCTGTTGGTAAAATTTGTACCAGAGGGAACTGATTTTACTCCAACTCCAAACTGAATAACTCACTGCTCAGAGTGAAATATACCACACAGGTTCATTTAAAGGGGAGGAAGCCTCCCAACCTGCTGTGTGGTTAGATCCCACGATGCCCTGTCCTGTCTGTTATGAATAGCCCCTTCTCTGCTATGGTGTGTGCTGTGCTGACCTGCCTACTGATTTGTGCTGCAGAGAGACATGTGGGGTTGAGTGTCACTGGGGCTGATGCTTTCAGTGTGTATTACCCTGGGTGAATGCCAACTTGCCAGACCCTTTTCACCCAAGCCAGGCTTGCAATCTTTTTGGCTTCTGTTATAAACTGGGATGGAGCAGTCATGCTTGTGGGGCCTGCTGGGGGTGGGGAGTGCAGATCTGGAATGTGTGAAGTTTCATAATTCTAAGGCCAGGAATCATAGATTATTATTAGGGTTGGAAGGGACCTCAAGAGATCATGTAGTCCAACCCCCTGCTCAAAGCAGACCAATCCTCAAATTGCCCCAGGAGGGACCATTGGGATAATCTAGTCTGACCCCCTGTACAGCACAGGCCAGAGAACGCCCCCAAAATAATTCCTAGGGCAGAGCTTTTAGAAGAACATCCAGTCTTGCTTTAAAAATGGTCAGTGATGGAGAATCCACCATGACCCTTGGTAAATTGTTCCAGTGGTTCATTACTCTTTGTGTTAAAAATGTATGCCTTATTTCCAGTCTGAATTTGTCTAGTTTCAACTTCCAGCCACTGGATCGTGCTAGACCTTCCTCTGCTAGGTAGAAGAGCCCATTATTAAATATTTGTTTCTTGTGTAAATACTTATAGACTGTGATCAAGTCACCCCTGAACTTTCTCTTTGTTGAGCTAAATAGATTGAGCTCCTGAAGTCTGTCACTTTGGGGAGAGCCCTCTGTGACTTCCGAATATCTGTCTGTCTACAGCATTTATTCATGTGCCCATCTCTTGTGGTATCCCGCACATCATGTGTGTTGCTAAAGAATAACATTGGTTCAGGCGGAAAAGAATGTGTGTTCTGCCATTCCGCTGTTTCTGCTGCTTTGAGTTGTTCTTACTTGTTTGTCTTCAAGAGCAACGCTATCACTGCCTGTTCTGCACACAGGTGTCTTGTATTGCACCCTGCAGGAAGGAGCTCTACAGGTTCATCCTGCCCTCTAGTGATGGGGCAGCCGGCAGCTTGGGGCTGGCCACTGAGTGTGTGCATTGTTCTCTGACACAGTTGTTCAAGTGTCTCTTGCTTTGCATGGCTTGAGGAAAGATGGGAGAGGGGTCGTCTATTGCTGTAATCTCAGAGAAGGGTTTTGTGGTTGATAAAACTAGACTCGCCAGAACCGGACCACTCAACAGCTGTGTTTGCCTTTGTTTAATCTGACAAAATCCTTTGGAAAGGAATTGGGAGGAGATATGAAGCAAGTGACAAACCAGCATCCAGTGACTTGGACACCAGTCATTTCAGTGTGTAAAAATAGTCTGTTACTCCACAGTGATTCATGAACCTACAGCACCAATGGCTATGGACAAGGAGATGTGGCACTGACCACATAAACTACCAGAGCTAAGCTCAGTCCATCCAGGTCCTGAAATGCTGGTTATTGTGTCATTCTGTGAAGGTACTTGGTATTTACAACTTGAGTAAGCAGGCAAGGTCCCTGCCCTGAAGAGTTTACAGATTGACTCAGAAACTAACAGAGACAAAAGATTGTGTCTGTCCTTACTAAGGAGAGACTTTCTGGAAGGAGCAGGTGATGGGGAGGAGTGGGAGACTATTCCGAGTGCAAGGGCTGCATGCAGGAAGGTGTAAGGCTGAGTAGGATGAGGGGAGCAGTAAGCAGTGGGAGCAGTTTAGGGAGGGTATGAAAGTTTCTGGTGCACAGGGTGGGTTTTTCGATTCCATCTCATTCCTTCTGCCCTGCGCTTCAGGGCTCTTCAGCAAATGATTGCGGGTTTGTTCTCTCCATCTCTCTCAAGGTGGGTTTCATTTGATTGTTTTGCTTTTAGCTGAGTTTACATTTGATCAGAATTCTCCTGTTCAGCTTCACTCTGGCCTCTGTTCTGCTGAGGGCGTCGAGTTACGAAAGGGGAGTGTGTGGCACGCTCCAGAGCTTACACTCAGTCGCATTCCACTCAGATCACTCCGAGCTATTCTTTGTTGCCAAAATTCTTCGAAAACAAGTAAATCTCCTTTTTGATTTTGTAACTCTTTCGCCATCCGTGCACGAGGGAGCATCTCCCTGAAGCATATGGTTAGAGGTGGGGCCTTATCGGATTTCCATCCACGACGCACAAGACAGGAGAAGATAGCAACTGGCAAGCATTTAGTGTGCTTCTTTATTACAATACTTGGCCCCTTGGATGACACGCTTCACATCCAGTGCTTTCTTAGCACTTTATAAACATTTGTCATTCTTATTCCCTGTTAGCCAGGGGTTCTTATTGCCATTTTACTGACGCACTGAGAGCCAAAGTGTCTTTCCCACGGTTTTGCAACCATTGGTCTTGCAGTCACTGAGACTAGAACCCAGAAGCCCTGTGTTCTGACTAATAAGTGCATTCCCTCCCTTCTCCTCCTCTCTAGGACATTGCGCCCATGAGTTCTGCTGTCCTTTTTATAGATCTATACAGAGATATAAAAATAAAATAAGGAAACTTCTCCCCAGTCCCACTTATCAGTCAGCTGTGCTCTTGTGTGCAAGATCTCCAATACAGATGATCCTTGAAATCCAATGCCTGTATGTGGGAGAGGAGAGAGAAAGAGAGAGGTGGATGGGGTAGGGGCTAGAGCCCCGAGCCAGCCAGTTACATGCAGAAGGTTGGTCTGTATTGGTCTGTATTGGCTAATTTGCACAAAGGGGGCTGGCTTAGGTGGGGGAGGTTTTAATGTATTTCATCAAATAAGGAGCCACTAAGGGCTGAAATGCAGTGAGGCGCTTTGGTGACATCACCACTGAAGGGTGGTCAAAGTGCAATTCTTGTATGACTGACTGGCTGTGGATCAGAGCAGAGGAGGATCCAGGACAAACTGGGGTCTGTGCTTTCTCAGTGCTGTGGCACTATGCTCACAGCTCCTTACAGCTGAACGGGGCAGGCTCCAGGGCAATGAATGCGGAGAAGTACAGGAAGTTCCTGGATGGGCTCAACAACCTGAAAGGTATTTGTAGACTTCTCTGCTGGGCGTGCTCCATCAGCACCCACTGAGAGTCGGACTGTCTGGTCCTTTCACTTGCAGGGCTAGGGGGTGTTTGCAGCCGATGTTCTTGGGGCTGGATAGAAGACAAATAGCTAATGAACAGGATTATAGGAGGGGGAGCAGAGCGTAAGGAGTTCTGGTGGCTCTAGTGTATTCCCTGGGTGCCTGGCAGTGTCGGGCCACCTGCTCTCTGGCATGCATTGGAGAAAGCCAGTCCTCCAGGGAGACTAGGGACTTTCTGGCCTTGGATTAAGGCAGCTGTGCATTCTCTGACCGTAGGAAGCAAGCAAAGGCCTTACTGTGCACAAACCTGTGGCCCTGTCTTATTTCTTGTGTCTGTCCCTTGTATTGGTTCTTAGTTAGCAGTCGATGCATCTGATGAAGTGGGTTTTAGCCCACAAAAGCTTATGCCCAAATACGTTTGTTAGTGTCTAAGGTGCCACGAGGACTCCTCGTTGTTTTAGTTAGCAGTGCGTCAGAGTTGAAACATGGAGCAGTCCAGTGGCAGAGACAAGCAGAGGCTACGTTAGAAATAACACAGCCACCAAAAAAAACCAAAACTCTATTATTGTAACTCTTTGGTGAGTTGGCTGTGAAGTGCAGACCGAAGGGAGTTAGTTAGCAGAGGTTCCACAGAGTCCCCTGCTGCACTCAAGGCGGTTTACACAACCTGTGGCTTTGTGTCTTCTGCTGGTTGAGGATGTGTTAACCAGGCGCCTGTATGTGTGTGATTGCATCTTGGTATGGTTAGGGGATGTGTTAAGCTCTGAATCAGAGCATGGCTGGCAAAGGGAGGAAACAGAAGCCCTGGATTTGCAATTTGGCACCCGCTCTTTTTCCATTCACTTCCTGTCTGGACTGGTATGGCCCCATTACTGTAGTATTTGAGAGCCTCACAATCTGTCGTGTGTTTCTCCTCCCAGCATCCCTGGGAGGTAGGATAGTGCCATTACCCCATTTTTCAGGTGGGGACAGAGAGCCTGAGTGACCTGCAGCAGGCCATAAAGACATTGGGGGTGGAGCAAGGAATTGACGCTGGGTCTTCCAAGTCTCGGACTAGCACCCTAACCGCTGGGCTATCCTTCCTCCCTCCCGAGAAGCCTAGATGTTATGATTTTCTCTTTCCAACCTGCACAGGGCAGAGCGCTCAACTTCCCTTTTCATTCAGCCACTGACTGACTTTCAGCTCTGTTTCTAATCATCCCAAGGTTGAATGGGGAGGCTGGGAAAGGAATCTGTTAACTGGATATTTGATCATGCTCTCTGTGGCCTCTGACAGCAGGTGGCTGACAGGCAGCAAGAGATGCGGTTCCCCAGAGAGAGAGAGCCCCTGATGAAGCAACACAGCCTACAAGTGAAAGGAAAGATGGGGGAGAGGTGGCTGTGTTTGTGATGACTGTCCAGGTGATGGTGGTGGTTCGTAGTCTATGAATTGAGGGCGGGGCATGGAGGCGGTACCTGGGATTCAGGATGTCCGCCTGGCCTTGGATACAGCTGACAAGTTTTTGCCAGTTCCTGTAGGAACTTCTGTTTATCCTTGGCTTCTTCACCTACAGCAGCTCCCTCCTGCATGTCAGTCATGATTCAGCTGGGGCATCTCCCTGTCTCAGCAGCCTAGCCTGGCCAGGGGAACAGCCCGGGCATCTCTCTCTGGAGCCAGCAGCAGATGCATGCTTTACTCTCCCTCTGCTCCATTGCCTGCTGACTGGATGTGGGCAGAGGGACATCACCCAGCAGGACTCTGTCTTGGTTCTGGCCTGTGGCAAAGCAGAGTCCTATAGCTGGGGCTGTGTCATCACCTTGTCTTTATTCCAGCTATGGGCAGTTGGGTGGATTATGACAGTAGCTGTGGTCTGAGCTTTGTGGCACTAAGCAGGAGAGTGTGGATGGGCCTTGGGATTTAACCAGAGAGAGGGGAACAATTCCTGTGGGATTCAGGTGCCTGTCAGCCAGTGGTTCCTCTACTTCTGGGTTTTCCCAGCTGATCTTGGGGCCTTGTGTAACAAGGGTGAGTGAATTCATGTTTAACTTAGCAGGGAGCCAAGGGAGACGTCATTGCAAAGGCTCTCGGTATCCTCACCTGCTTTCCCTTGCTTGGCTGTACAGGCTCTACACCTGCAACGGCAAGCGGGAGATGTTGATCGCACAAGGGGGTAAATCCAACCCCCTTCGTGCTGTGACAGCTGCCTGAGTTACAATGTCCAGGAGTAACGTAATGCACTTCTTTATGCTGGCGCAGTGTCCATCATAAATTTCTCGTTATCCTCTCTGCGACTGGCATTGGGAATCCATGTAAAACGAACCCCGTACTGCTAGCGTCTGAGCGAAGGGGCGCTGCAACTGAGGCAACGGGCGGACTCCTAGCTGGCTCTGGCTCCCACCCCCCGTGGCCAGCGTGCTTCTGCCCATTCTGGAGTGCTTAAGCAGCTGTAGCACAAATGGGCGTTGGGCTGGGCCAGGATGCTGCCTTGCTGTCGGCTTCAGCTGGCTGCCTTGAGTTCTTAGGTCATTCTTTTGGGAGTGTGGGTGTGTAGGGGGCGTTATCCTTCATTGCTATCGCTTTCCTTTGCTTGCTGAGCCTCTCCCCTTCTCCTAAGCCTGGCTGCTGCTGCCTCTGAGCTGCAGAATAGAGTTGGAAAAGGTAGTGGGGTTCCTGCTGAGTTTTTGGGGAAGACCAGGCCTCTGTCAGGTTACTTCTATCCAAGGCCCTTCCAGTTTGTTTCATTGGAGCGTTGTCTTGTAGAACCTTGCAGTCTGTTCTTGGAATACTGTGCAGAATGAGAAGTGGAGGGCACTTTGGCCAAGCTCAAGTCAGCAAGTTGTTGCGGGTACTTGGGTCATGTGTTTCCACCCTTGTTCTAGCAGCAGAGAATCCTGTGGCACCTTATAGACTAACAGATGTTTTTGGAGCATGAGCTTTCGTGGGTGATTACCCACTTCGTCAGATGCATATCTTGTTCTGGGGCTCACTGCTAAACATGCTCTGATCCTCAGATCTTGTTCCCTGTCTCCTGATTAGAGCAGGGCAAAACATACAATTGATTTGTCAAATTTAACCCATTTGTGTGGGAGAATTGCATGCCAACATAGATTAAAAAAATTTTTTTAAAACAAATTTGTTGTTTGCTGGGAAGTATTCAGCTATTTCACAGACATAATTCAGCCTCTGGGCTGCTCACAAACCACTGGGCAAGACTGCTGTTTTGAATATTTGCTATTCAGGCAGCGTGATTGATCGCCAAGGGCTCACAATATTTCAGCTCCTTGATCAGATGACTCCCAGATCCACAGGAAGCTTTCAAGGTAACTGTACTACTGCTTCATGTGTGAGAAGTGGCACAGATTCATGTATGCACAGGAACACACCACACTTTCCTCTTTCCACAAACCTCGCTTTTGCAAACCAAAATGTGCTTGTACGCGCGTAAATGAAAAGGGTCAAGAATCCTGCACAGAGCAGATCTGGAGTTCTTATTCCAACAAGTGTCTGCTTGTTTCGTGTGTAGAGTCTGTCCAGCCCTGCTCCCAGGAGGGTAACAAACGCACCATAATCACTAACCTTGTTTTTACTGTGCCTTGTTCTCCCATCATCCTCTAGAGACGTTCATGCCAGTTTGAGGAACAGATAGATATGAAGATCCCCACAAAGGCTGAGAGGAGGAGGTGATGAATAAAGGATGACTATAAAGAATCCATTAGGAAAGTGAAAGAATTTCCTTTGTGGTTGTGCTCAGTGCTTTACTGTTGTTCTGTATTCAGGTGCCATGGTGATGGGGCCCTTAGAAGTACCTAAGAGGACAGATACAGACACGTACTTGTCTTACTGTGGGTACTAACAGACAAAATAACTAGAGTCTTCCTGTCTGCCTACTCCCAGAAATTTGTAACGCACCCATTGCCATGGTATCTAGGTGCAGTGCCTGGGTGCTCAGTGACCAGATACTCCCATTGTGCTGAAACGTAGACCTCAGTCTCTTCCTGTAGCTGCAGAGTTGGGACAAAGCTGGTGAAAAGCAAGTTTTTATTGCTGGTGAGCTCCACCATCTCTATTCATCTGCCAGGGAGGTACAAGCAGCAGCGGATATTGGGGTTGGGAGCATTTCATATGTAAATGTCCGTGAGTGCAGTTCCCTGACCCTGGGCAAGTTGCCAGCGCAGCTCTCGGTGATGCAGAGTTTGAGCAAAGGGCTGGAACGCTTCCCCTTTCCTCTGAGACCCAGGGGCTGCCTGGCCTGGAGAGATGCTGGTGGTAGTGTCACTGCCAGCTCCCTTATCGAAGAATGGCTCCATTCCTGCCCTGCTGGGGATGATGGATGCCTGTTCCTTGACAGCTTGGAGTCATGCAGAACTAGGATGAGCCCTCTGCCCCCGCAGCCACTGCAGTGTCCCCTGGGTTAGCTGTTTGGTGCTTTTTGAAATGCATCCAGCTGTCAGCCTTCTCTGCCTGGGAGGAGAGAGGGAGTCCTGCCTTTCAGGAAAGGTGGAAGAGATGGGCTGTCCTTCTGACCTGCAGTGTCCTGTTTCCTTCCCTCCTTGGAACAAGGGGCCAGAGGAAACAGATTTTCCTTTAGTAGCTTTGTTTGCTCTCAGACTGGAGGTTGTTTTGAAGAGTGGATTGGATAATGCATAGGTCAAGGAGCCTTCCCTGAAAATGTCCTGTCTCAGATTTCCCAGTGCAGCAGATTGACGCTGCCCCAAGGTGACTGATCCCACAGACTTAGCTCAGGGAGGCTGACTCCGAATTTATTGCACGGTTAATTTTATCTCTGATGTCACCAGCAGCAGTTTCACTTTCTCAGAAGCTGGTGGCTTACTGGCAGCCAAATGTAAACAGGCACCTTCCTGGCCTTACCCAACATACCTTGGGAATTGTCCAAATAACATCCTCACTTAATCTGTCATCCATGGACAGACAGGCCCAGGGTGATGGGCGGCAGTTGCTGGGCCAGGAAAGTTTCTGATTTTTTTTCCACGACTAGCCACCCAAACGTGGAATTAGGGTCATGCTGGGGTGTGCAGATACGCAATCCACTCGCACCTGAGCAGCGATGGGGCTGGCACTGGGGACAGCTGAATGGCACTAACAGTCCAAACTTTTAGTGTTTGTAAAAATTGCCAGAATGACATTGCCTGGAGACTGCCGCCCGTCTGCAATGCATACAAGGCTCCCCTACCAGTGTGCTTCATCCTGTCCTGGAGGGACCACCTCTTGGATGGAGAAGTACTGGTCTCCGTGGCCTGCTCAGCCCTCTCTCTCTCTGCTGAGGCCAGTGGCGGATTAGTCCCTGGGTGAATGGGGCCCGTATCTGGGGGCCCCAGGCCAAATGAGGGGCTCCCACACTCCGACCCACTTCGCCCACCCACCCCGCATCCTGACCCAGTTCCCAAGCAGGAGCATTGGGCGTGCAGGGGAAGCGCCCATGCCCTAACCCAGCTCCCTGGCAGGAGCGCATGGTGGGTGGAACAGGGCAAGCCCTCACACCCTGACCCTACTCCCTAGCAGGATTGCCGGCCAGGGGGACTGCAGGCGGAAGGGGTGGGGAAGGGCCCCCACTTGTTCTGGCCCAGAACCCCACAAAGCCCTAATCCGCCTCTGGCTGAGGCTGATAGCAAAGGGAGGCATTGGTGGTGGTTTCTGTTGTAACTGGGATCTCGTCCACTAGACTCTGACTTGAGACCCTTGAGCCAGTTACACAGAAGCCGCCAAACAGGCTGCAGATGGTCATGACTTTGTTGCCGCGGGCTGGATTTGACCCGAGGACTGAGAGGTGAAAGGCTCCATCTCTCCTCTTCAGGTCCCCTTGCATGGCACTTTTTTATCCTCTTTCTGAGTGGGATCTAAGGTCACAGTCGAACCTGCATGTTCTTCAGAGCGAGAGCCGCTGTTCTCCTCCTTCTCCCTCCTGGAGGGGTGATTGAAGTGATAAAATAATTCTTATATAAAGTGTGTCCTCTGCCAATCTGCTGCTTTCAGTCCTGCTGCAATGCTCCTAAATCTTCTGTGCCTTGTAGTGCTGGAGAGGGGTCAGAAAGGTAATTGGTAGTTTCTGATGAGTCACTTGCTCTGTTTAGGTGTCCTCGTTAACCTGGAAGAGGAGACTGCTAAATGCTCGGAGTGGTGCTGGAGGGGGCCAGTAGCAGCTCCCCTCTGCCATTCAGGGTTCTGGGATGAATCTGCTGTCATTGCTTTGAAGTCATGGGTGATGAAACCCCCCATCTGTTCTTTGGTGACAGCACCATATGTTCAACATGGTGTTTCTTTTACAAGCCTAGTTGTCAGGCACTGCAGAATCCTGCTTTCCCCCAGATCCATCTCTGTGCAGAGAGAGAGTAATAATACCTAGACCAGCAGGTCTCAGAGCACCTGGCCAAAGGAGATAAGTATCATTACCCCATTTTACAGAAGGGGAAACTGAGGCACAGAGCCATGAAATGACTTGCTCAAGGTCACCCAGCAGGCCAATGGCAGAGCTGGGAATAAAACCGAGGTCTCCTGAGTCCCAGTCCGGTGCTCTACCCATTGGGCCAACAACATTAGCTACTCACACCAAACAGCTACTTGGTTGGACTTGCTCCTCTTGTTTCCAGCAACTCATCCGCTCAAAGCTGACCTTCCAGAAGTGGCCCTCCTGTGATAGGCCTCAGTTGTGTGTCATGCTCAAGGCTCGGGGTAATGGGTGACAATAGCACTGGTTAGTCTTGCACGTCCTGGCTGCAAGCAAGCCTAGCAATGTGATGGGCCTGCCGCGTGGCTACGATTGTACACGGCTGTGATTTGGAGCCCCGAGGTTTCTTAGGAGTCTCTTGCTCATTCTGGGACTATGGAAATGAGGGAATTGTGAATCCAGCATGAGGAGGTTGTTCCTGGGTCTGCTAATAGCTGTAACGGGAAGACATCCCAGGGGCTGGCAACCTTTCAGAAGTGCTGTGCCGAGTCTTCACTTATTCACCTTAATTTAAGGTTTTGCGTGCCGGTAATACATTTTAACGTTTTTAGAAGGTCTCTTTCTATAAGTCTATAATATATAACTAAACTATTCTTGTATGTAAAATAAATAAAGTTTTAAAAATGTTTAAGAAGCTTCATTTAAAATTAATTTAAAATGCAGAGGCCCCCGCACTGGTGGCCAGGACCCAGGCAGTGTGAGTGCCACTGAAAATCGGCTCATGTGCTGCCTTCGGCACCCATGCCATAGGTTTCCTACCCCTGTATCTGATTGGAGAATAAAGGGAAGTGGTGGAAGCCTCATCATTTGGGCACTGAGCAGTAGGCTGGTTGAAGCACTAGAACATCGTGGGCAGTGTATGCTGCAGTAACCTCTTGGGAACTGAACTGAGTCACCCATTCGGTTTCTTCTGTGAAAAACATTTTCTTTATCTTAGTGCCTTAGTGGAGGGGAAAAAAGAGAGCATGAAATCCTGTGTGTCTGGGCCACTCTGATCCTGTCATGCAGCGAGAAGTCGCATTCTGACTTGGCACTGAATTCAGCCACCGAAAGCCCCAGAAAGGGAGCAGTGATGCTAGCAGAGTGGCTGGGGGCAGGTCAGGCCATCTCCCCTGCGTCTGGTGTTCCCATCAGTGTTTACGTTGGGCTGGTCATGTGATAGCTTTCTCGACTAGGAGCTCTGGTCCTGGAGCTGCATTTGAGCCACGCAAGGTGCCTGCGAGTGATAAGAGGTCTGAGCTGGAGATCTCTTCGAGCCAACAGTGGGTGGGACCCTTTTTTCTCTGAAACGTGGCGCGTAGTTCCGGCTCGTTCTACCCCAGCATTGTGTACTGGTGGGATTGGGAGTTATGCAGGAGTGTCGAGTATAACCCCCACCTAGCGTTCTGATTGGGGAAGAGCGGGAGAGAGAGAAGCGTGAATCCGACTGCTTGCTGCGGCTAGACGGATGCCGATGCCCATCAGCACTGGGGACATGCACCTGCCGTATCCTGGCTGGCTGGCTGCTCAGTCGCTTGCTGTCACCCCTCACCGTAGTATCTGAGCGCCTTTTGTGTAAAAACAGGACAAATAGTTGATGTAGGAAAAATTCACCTCATGTGACCGAGGAAGGAGCTGAGTCACTTGCTTGGTGTCTGGTATTTTGGACCGAACCTAACAGATGTCACCTGTGCCACATTGAGTGTTTTCTTTTTTGTGGGGAGGCGATAAAGTGATGGGGGCTTGCATGCAGATGGAGGTGAAATCTCAGAGCGACTTTGAGCTTTTATTACGGTTTATCCAGCATTGTGTGGGTTAATTTCCATCCTTCACAGGCCCTGGAAGGTGTGAGCGTGCTCCATGACGGCACTCTGCAGGCTCCTGTGTTCCTGGCAAGGTGCTCACGGTGTCTGGGTTCCAGAGAACCCTTGGTGATACTCTGGATCCCTGGTGTAAATGCTCCAGGTGGGGAGGATGTGGGCACCCTGGAAGGGTCCGACTGAGCCCTGCAGGAATGTGCCATGTTGTGGACTGGAGCAAGGGGGACTGGATCAGCCGGTGCCGCTCTAATGAATGTTGCTGCACTGGTGCTCGGACAAAGCAGGCAGGGAAATGTTAGCACCCAGATTATTTAATTTGTTTTTTAATGGGGATTAAGTTTCTCTGTGGGAGAGCGGCTCTCTAGGGAGCAGAGATTTCAGCTCTTTTTATTTATTCTCAAATTCCTCGCTGCCATGACACTTCAAGGCCTAGTTCAGAGAGGAGCTGACTATAGCAGCTGGAGATTAAATACAGTTGAAAATTTGCTGTGAAGTAATAAGTGACGCTCAAGCTGAGCAGCACATGCTCAAAGGGTGCATGTTTCTGCTCCTGGAGAACAAGTGTGGAAAGAACAGGACTTTCCATTTCAGTCCAGATGATGCAAGAGTCTGAACCTTTAACTGGCATCTCTCAGTCTGATGCCAAATGTGCAGATGACCTGCATTTAGGGAGCCCTTTTTGAAGCCAAAGCTGTTACGTACTGTGTTTGCAAAACTGGCTTTGCCACCTCAGGGACGCAGCAGCTGTTTAACAGTGTCGCCGCACACCAGCGTAGGATGCGAAGGGTATGTCTATACTGCAGGCTAAGCCTTGGCCTGTGTGACCTGGCCTTATGGACTTGCTGGCTCCAAGCCCATGTTTGAATGTCCACACTGCATTGTGAACCCAGGGTTACAGTCGCTGGACCTGGGTCCCACAGCCATGCTGGTGCGTACCTATAGTGCTACGCAGACCTTCTGATTCGGGTCGGCAGCTTGACCTGTGTCCACACTGCAAAATGACGGGGCTTAGACTCCAGTCCCAGTGGGACTCAGGCTCTGACCCACCCCCCAACCAGTCCTAAAACATGGATCTTGATTGCTTGATGACCTCAGTTAGACTGATTTGTGTGTGGATAGAATGGGGCTTGGCCTCAAACCCAAGTCACAGTCCAGGCTTAGTGCACAGTGTAGACATAGCTGAAGTGAAGAAGAACACAACATTCCAATCAGTCACAGATGCAACAGAATTTGGCCAGACCTCCAAGTTTTGACACCTGCTCTTCCAAGAGTGGCCTGCTTTCTTTTGTGATTCCGGTGCTTCTTGCTAGCCTATTGGTTCAGTACTGACTCAAAGGGAAGAGTGCCACCTATTAAATCACCAGCATCTTCCTGCAGGTCTCCCACTGAAGTAGTAATCAGGTTGGACAATGCTTAGCTTCTGAGGTCTAATGAGATGACAGCTCAAGGTTTTATGGATGATTCCAATTTATCAGTAAGGGAAAACAAGAGCCCACTGGAGTGCGTATGTCTCTTTTGACCTCCTTTTCAGGTTGGCGCTTAGCATATCTTGCATCCTGAACAAGTTTCATGTATGTTGCGAATTCTCTCCCTCGTTGATCTACCCTTCACTTGAAGATCAAACCCTCTGCTCGGTCCCAGTTTTAGGATTCACAGTTGGAGCTGGTGGAAGGGCAGTGATGGAGTTAATGATGTTCTGCCTGTTATGGGAGACCTTCTGTCAGCTGTCCTTTGTTGGTAGGTCCTTTAAAAACACACACAAGCACATGCAGGTGCACACACGCTCTCTTCACTTGTTACATTGCACCAGGGTTTCCAACCCAACTGCAAGTTCTACTCTCTTGTCTGAGAGGTGGGCAAGGGGAGAAGGTTCTGCTGCAGCTGGAGGATAAAGCCCTTTCCCGAACAGGGACATCAGCACAAACAGTTGTTGCAGGGCACTGTACTTTTGTAAAGAGGCAGAAGTGATTTTTGACTCGCTGAAGCGCCCTGTGTCTTCTGGCTGAAGTGGGCTTCCTGTGTGGAGCGCAGTATAAATATACAAAGGCACAAACGCACCCAAAACAAAGTGCAGATAGTTCCCACAAGCCTAACATTTTCATATTTCTTTCGCTGCCAAGAAGTCTTTGGTCGGCATTAGAATAACAGGCCTGTTTGTGCAGACACCAGGCCTTTTGTTAGCCATCAGAAAAGGGGTTTTGATTCAAGCAGGCTCGCTCTTTCTCCTGACTTTCCTGTTTCCTAAGCTCTTGTGGGAAGGTTGCTGTGGAAAGCCTGGCTCTGGGCGACCTCTGAAGATCCTGCACTGTGGCATGGCCTTGTGCAAGTGGGTGCTCAGTGCAGCCTCCTGTGGGTGCTCTTTTGCTCAGCAGGATGGATGAGCTCACAAACCCCACAAGTGGGAGCATTATTATCGTAAACTCAGTTAATTGAGGCAGGAGGAGCCATGCTGAAGCATTGAAAATAGCATAAGTGGCTGGTCTCAGACCTCCTGCCTTCCACTGAGACACCCCCCCCCCCCCCCCCCCGCAAGCTGGCAGCTTTCAAAGCTCTGGTGAAAGCTGCGATTAGTTTCTGGAGATCGAGGCCTCTGAGAGCCACACAAAGGATCAGACTTTGCTGCCGCTTTCTCGGAACTTAATTAATTCCCTGTCAGTCTGCGTCCCTCTTGTCTCCAGATTCTGGCACTACCCTTCCCTCCCCCATCGGCCTGCGTTTTTCTGTATTCCTCTGTGCATCCTGAGCTCCTTCACTCTTTCTCTCCCCCATAGCGTGCATCTTGCTGTACTTCTCCTCCACAGCATGTTCTCACCTCTTCTTGCTCGCTGTCATCCCGCATCTCTGTATTACTGTCTGCATCCAGCCCTCCCTCCTCCTCCTCTCTGTCACTCCACGTCTCCCTCTGGGTCCAGAGCTCCTTCACGTCTTTGCTGTCTCTTTTTCTCAACCTGCTGCTTTCTCTGTATCCCTGTGTGCACAGAGGACTCCCCCCCACTTTCTTCCTTGGCTCAGTTCATTGGGTTGGAAGCCAATTTCCCCTGACCTTTCTTTGTGATTCCAGGGAGTAGATGGAGACCTGGGGTGAATAGCCGGGAGTTCCTTGATACTATTTGATGGGCAGACACACCACGTGACTTCCTGCCAGCTCCAGCATTGTCAGATCGAAGGAAGAAGAGGAGGCTTGGGAGATACAAAAGGGCTTAGAAATAAAGACTGAGCTCCTGTATCAGCAGAAATCTCATGGTTCAGTGTGGTAATCTGGGGTGCTGCAGAGCTCATAGAGTTTGAATCCAGAAAGGGACAATTTGCTCATCTAGCCTGGATTCCTGTGTAGCACAGAGCATTACATTTCATGCTGGAGGGTGAGGGTTGAGGCCCCTGCGATTTCAGAGGGGACCCAAAGTGAGATGACCATCCTGCATTTCTCCTAACCTCTGTGCAGTAATCCGGGATGGTGCAGGGTTTGTGGCTAGGAACAATTTGCAAGGCCTTTGCAGTCCGAGAGAAGATGACCCAGGTCCTGGCTTGAGAGAGGTGCAAGCCATATGCAGGGATCCTGGAGACGTTCTCTGTGTTGTATGTGAGGCAGGGGTGTGGGAGGAGGCACTGCTGTGCCAAGGCGGGGTGAGCACTTGGAGGTCTTTGGGCAGTGACTGACGTTTCATTTGCAGAATGTTTTCCCAGTGGCTCCCCTCGAGCACCAAAGACGTTTAAGCTCTGAAAGGAAAGGACGGCCGGGGAGCTGCCTGGGGATGAAGCATGCTGGCTCCGGAGTCTGTACTTGCACTATGTCTGTCATGGCGCTGCGCTGCTGCAGGGAGTGGAGCTGTTGACGCTGAGACAGCCCCTTGGAAGCCTAAAGAATCTAGGTCACAGAAAAGCAAGTTTGCCCAAGAAAAGGAGGTTTGAGCAGCTTCCTGGCGCCTCAGGGGATGTTGGCTCCTCTTGTGTGTGTGCTCCAGTTTACAAACTGCAAGGTGCTGGGGACTGAGTGAATTTTCCCAACGGGCCTTCAGAAGAGTTCCCTTTGTGTTGCTTTCGATAAGGAAAACAGGGTCCTGCCAAGTTATTTTAACACTTCCTGTGGCTGTGGGGTCACTCATGAGAGGGATGACTGAGGGGAAAGTGCTCGGAGAGGTAAGCAGCTGTCTGCAGGGAGAGTTATCCTTGTACTGGGAGGGTAGGCACCTTCCAGGGGAAGAGAAGGCCGTATTGCAGCCGTAACTGCAGAGACCCCCGAGGGGGAGTGATGCATCCCCAGTGGGGACTTCTGGAAGTGGTTGGGCTGTGCAGCCATTCACAGCCCTACATGCTAGTGGGCAGGATCCTCCTCTTCCTCTCTAAGCCTCTGGGAAGGCGGGTGGATTTGTAGTGGTGCTACTATCCCATGGCTAGCCATGCTGCTCTGTGTGCCAAGCTAAGCTATGGAGGTCACTGGGCTCTCTCCGGCTGCATGGCCCGTTACAGGTGCTGCCTGTTTATATGTTCTCTGGGTAGAATAGGAAATACAGCCAATGTTTCCAAAGCTCATTTTCAGAAGCTTGTCTGGCCAATCCTTCCCACTTTTCAGGCTCCTGCCCCCCTGCCTCTGTGAGATCACAAGCTAAAGAACAAGACCATCCAGACAGCTCCAGTCTGGATTTCACATTCCCATAAACCTCTCAATTGGAAATCCTCACTCATGTGCTTAGGGATTTCTCCTCCTCTTAGCCCTGTGCATCCCAGATACGTAGAACTGTTGTAAATTCCCCTGCTGGAGGCTTCAGCTGCCAGCCCTGATTGCGAATATTCTGATTATCCTGAAAGAGCGGCCAGCAGGACTGTCCCCCAGCCATCTCCACACTGTTCCCGGAACAGCTTTCTTGAGCTGCTACACCAGGCCACACCCCTCTTCCTGTAAGTCTCAACCACATCTGCCATGTGCCTCTGCAACAAAGAGCTCACCAAGGGCATCTGTGTGTGTACCACAAACAAAACGCAGCACGTGCCAGTCATCCTGACGCCTCTGCTCACGTGCTGGATACCTTTCCCCTTGGCTTTCTTTTGTATCGTGTCCTTCAGACTGTAATGTCTTTGGAGCAGGATTCTGCCATACAGCACCTACCCTAACAGAACAACCAGTTCCCACTCGCTCTGTAGAGAGCCAGGAGGAGACGTTGAGATGGAAGTCGCAGTGGGCAGTGCTTGAAGTGTGTGGGGGTCACGAAGGGTCACAGGCCCGGCAGCGGTTCTTTTAAATCAAGCCGGGTTGCAGAAGGGTGCACTTTATGCACTATCTTACCAAAGCAGTTGCTCCAGATTAAGAGAGATCTCCTACTTTTTTTTCAGACCACTTTAAGCGCTGGCAGTGATGGCCAGTATGGTACATTTCCAGTGTGGCCAGACAAAGGCCAGGCACTTCAGCCTGGTCGACCTATTGGCATGAGACAGGACATAGGTGTCACTGGGATTAAAGACTGTACAAGCTGATATCTGCCCAGGATAGAAATCCCTCCTGGTCTTGACACTGTCTCCTTCCTAGAAACCCCGAGAGCTCCCTTGTCTGCTCTGGCTGTCCAGCACGGTTGCTGCCAGAGTGGTCAGATGAAGGGTTAACGGCAAGTTTTGTTTTTAGAGAATGATTAAGCCGTGTCCAGGTGGTGGCTCAGCTTTGCTGTTTGCTTTGTGGAATGAAAATCATCAGGAATAATGTCTGTTTCCAGCATTAACACAAACCATTTTATCTCCCCAGCCCTGGGCCGCCTGCCTTCCCTTTCTTTTCAGCAGCAAGGTGAACCTCGTTGGAGGGCAACGCTGTCCTTCCACATCCCTTTGTGGCTCAGATCAGCCCTGTACTGGCTGTTTGTAGGTGGTGTGGGGGCTGGTCTCACACAGGTGTGCTCCGGAAGGTTAGCCGGATTTGCGGCAGCTGGAGGAATGTGAGGGAAAGACATTGTTGACTTGTTGTTACACCATCGTGCAGAAATCAGTTTCACTTATTGCTTCTTTTCAGATCCAGCCCAGGGGATAACGGCCACCAGGAAACTGTCCCACAGGAATCCCTTTGCCCTACTCTGGGAGCAAGCTGCCTCTGTACCCCAATCTCCCAGTGCCCCCTCGCACTGGGATAGCTCCAGACCTCTTGCCCCCTGAGCCGTCTCTGTCTCACTAGTGAGGGTTAGAGCAATAAAAAAGTAGGGCTGGAAGGGACCTCGAGAAATTATCCCGCCCCCTGCACTGAAGCAGGACTAAGTAAACCTAGATCGTCTCTAACAGGTGTTTGTCCAACCTGTTCTTAAAAAGTGCCAGTGTGGGGATTCCACAACCTCCCTTGGAAGCTTGTCCCAGAACTTAACTAATTTTCCTGATATCTAACCTACATCTCCTGACCTGCAGATTAAGCCCATTACTTTTGGTCCTACCCTCAGTGAACACAGAGAACAGTTGATTCCCATCCTCTGTGTCACAGCCGTTAACATATTTGAAAACTGTTATCAGCTCTGTCCTCAGTCGTCTTTTCTCAAGACTACGCGTGACCAGTTTGGTTTTTTAACCTTTCCTCAGAGGTCAGGTTTTCTAACCTTTTATCATTTTTGTTGTCCTCCGCTGGCCACTCTCCAAATCTTTCCTAAAGTGTGTTGCCGGGAGTTGGACGCAGCACTCCTCCACCTGACGCCTCACCATTACCAAGCAGAGTGGAATGATGAGCTCCCGTGTCCTACCTCTGACACTGCGCTTAATACACCCCAGAATGATGTTCACCTTTTTCGCAGCTGCATCACATATTGACTCATTGTCAATATGCGATCCACTATAACCCGCAGAGCCTTTTCGGCAGCACTGCTGCCTAGCCAGTTAGTCCCCATTCTGAGTTGTGCATTTGATTTTTTGTTCCTAAGTGAAGTACTTCGCACTTATCTTTATTGAATTTAATCTCGCCGAATTCAGACCAATTCTCCAGTTTGTCAAGGTTGTTTTGAAGTCCAATCGTGTCCTCCAGAGTGCTTGCAACACCTTCCAGCTTTGTGTCATCCACAGATTTTATAAGCGTACTCTCCATTCTGTTAGCCAAGTCATTAATGAAAATATTGACTAGTCCTGGACCCAGGACTGACCGCTGTGGAACCCCACTAAATACACCCTCCCAGTTTGACAGCAAACCATTGATAACTACCCTTTCAACCAGTTTTACACCCACCTTACAGTAATTTCATCTAGATCACATTTCCCTGGTTTGCTTATGAGAAAGTAATGTGGGACTGTGTCAGAAGCCTGACTGACATCAAGATATGTCACATCTACAGGTTTCCCCTGTCCACTAGGCCAGTAATGCTGTCAGAGGAAAATTAGGTCAGTTCAGCATAATCTGTTCTTGACAAATCCATGCTGGCTATTCCTTATAACACTATTATTCTCTAGGTGCTTACAAATTGATGGTTTAATAATTTGTTCCGGTATCTGTCTGGTATTGAAGTTATGCTGACTAGTCTATAATTCCCCAGGTCCTCTTTGTTCCTCTTTTAAAAGCTAGGTTCTTGTTTGTCCTTCTCCAGTCCTCTGGGACCTCACCTGTCCTCCATGAGTTCTTGAAGATAATTGCGAAGAATTCTAAGATTGCTTCAGCTAGTTCCTTATGCACCCTAGGATGAATTTCATCAGACCCTGCCAACTTGAATGCATCTAACTTATCTAAATATTCTTTAACCTGTTCCTTCCCCCTGATAATTGTGTTGAATATCTGGTCCCTGTTAATTTTTTTTAATGAAGACTGAAGCAAAATAGGCATCAAACACCTCAGCCTTCTTGATGTCTGTTTTTAGCTCTCCATCTCTGCTTATTAAGGACCTACCCTTTCCTTCATATTTCTCTTGTGTGTCTACATTTCCAGTTTGAGGAGAGACAGCTGCACTCTGAGCTAGCATGCTAAGAACCGAAGTGTGAGTGGTGGGAAAAGCTGACAACCTGAGCATGTGTCTAGAGTTTCGGACGGCATCGTATTTGGGCAGCTAGCCCTCCCCCTGCTCACGCCACCCCGGCTCCGCTTCTGTATTTAGTGCACTAGCCTGATCAGAGCTAGCACATGTGTCTCTTCGAGCTGGAAGTTTCAGCTCCAGTTCGAAGTGTGGGTGTAGCCAGAGTCGCACTGGCTTAACTAAAGGTGGGCTGTTGCACTGATGTAGTTAAAACAATGCAACATTGCGCCTGTGGTTAAAGCACTGCAGTTTGTGTGTGTGTAGACTGGTCAGTTTCATGTTGAAAAGAGAAGTCTTTTAAAAATATAATCATTATTTTGGTGCCAAGCAGCTGTTGAAAAGAGGAATTGATGCTAAGTGTGTCAGTCCTTATTTCCAGGAATTTCCCTGCCAGAGTTCCTCTGAGTTCAGGTTTTTTTTTAATGTTAACCACCTGTTGGACAGCTGGCAGGTTTAGCTCTTAATGTCTGAGGGCTGAGGTTGCTGCTCAGTTCAGAGCATGGTGGACTGCTCAGACTTGTGGGAGGGAGAATTCACTGTGTGGTACTTTTAAATATTTCCTACTATGGAGGGTGTTTTGCTTTCTACCTGGTTGGCCTTTGCTGGTGGAACTGCAGCCCTTCCGCTGGCCCTGTGTAGGGATCCTTGCAGGTAAACATTCACTCCTAATGGTCTCGCAGTGGAGCAGAACATTCAATTTAAAAGCTTGTAAGTGGTTAGTAAAAAATGTCTGGTGCCTCCTGAAACGGTTTTTCCTCGGCTCCTACCACAGTTAAACCCTGCCCAGTGTTACCTAAAGCAGCAACCAGAAAGAGTGTGGGGGCAAGTGAATGCCTTGCAGCTTGGATTTTTGCTGAGAAGTGCAAAAAGTTGTGAGAAGCATCATGGTTTCACAAACGCCCGCAATTACAGCCGGGCCAAGATTCTGAAAGAGAGTCTGCATCTGAGCCCTGGGTCTGCAAGGTCACAGCACCGAGGTGCACAATTCCCATCTATACTGGGAAGAACTCCCCCATCCCCGCCCTTAAAATATGCTTTTCTATGTGTAGCTTTGGCTCAGGCAGTTGTAGCGATGATGAGAACGCTAGCATGGCAAGGCCTCTGGATATTCTGCACTCTGTTATCTAACTCAGAGCAGGTCTGCACCACACGGTGGTCTCTGGTGCCTTAATGAAACTAGTGTTTCAGTGTTGGTGCTGTCACTCGGACAGAACTAGGCGTAGCAAATGTGTGTGTTAGACATTTATTCCAGTGTAGGTAAGGCTGCCGGGAGAATGCATCTGGAATCGGAGTTAGGCCACACCTTGCTCCTTTGCGCTCTTTCCTTCGTGTTTGATAGGTGGTGACATAAGTGGAGGAAGACAGAATTTTTGTCTGTGCATGTAGGAATTGGTGATTCACCTGGAGTAAAAGGAATTTCAAAGAGAATGCACTGGTGGGTAGCTGCCAGGCCCCAAGGGAAGCGCTAGCCAGGTCTGCTCATCTCCCGTTTAACAACATAGATCATAGGGAATGTCAGCTTTGTTCTCTTCATTTTCTTTCCAATAACTCCTGGTATGGGTACCAGGGGTGGTGATGACTCGCGTGCCTTGAAATGGCTCACAGTCCTGTCTCTGCTTGCAGGAGGGTGTAGTGTGTGTGTCAGAGAGAGCCTGTGTTTGTGCCAGATGGTTTGCTGCTCTGTGTGTGTGTGTGTGTGTGTGTGTGTGAGAGAGAGAGAGAGCCTGCCTTTCCAAGGGTGCTTTGTCTCTTGTTCGTGGAGGTGTCTCTTTGTCTTGCTAGCTCTGGCTGCCCCATTGTTTACCTGTTTCTAATGACAGTTGCTGTGGAGGTGCGGTGTTTGCCTTTACTCATGTTTAGTTACTGCAGCCTACTGAGATATTTAGAAGCCCAAGCCAGAGGGACTCGGCTCTGCTTGGCTGACACGGTCCAGGGCTGCTCCCCTCAGCATCTCTGCCTGGGCCATGGCAATGGGTGCATGGTACTGGGGATAAAGCAAATCCCTGCTGAGTCTAGTACCTCAGTCAGCCGGCTGGGCTTCCTTCCTCATTCCCACAGTGCTAACTAGAAACCCTGAGGGCAGGAGGGTAGCTGGGTTACCGGTCTGCCTGAGGATGAAGTCTACAGGAGTGGAGAGGTGCAGTCATGCAGGGAAGAGATCAGATTCCAGGGCTTTTCATGTGTGTTAGTGAAGGTTTGGGGTCCTGGAATGGATCAGGTGGTCGGGTTGCCATGTTGGTGAGTTATGCAGAGAACTGATTTTTTTTTCTGTGCCTGTGTAAGACGTGTGCTTCTGTCCAGTGACTCCTGAATGCTGAGGGGCAAACCCCTGAAAAACACAACTGCCCCAGGCTGCTTTGTTTCTCAGGATTAACTTGGCCCTTGCTGGCATCCAGGGAAGGATTCTGAGAAGTGAAATGGTGTCTCTCTTTTAGGATGAGCTGGGCATTCCTGATCTCAAGTGGCCCCTTCCATCTGTGTCCCTTGGTGGTTCTGACCAGCTGCCGTAAAATGACAGAGACTCTCAAAATGCCCCAAACCGGCCAGAGGAGAAAGCTATCCAGGGAAAGAAAAGAGAGGCCCTTTACTCATGGGAAGCCTGCTGGTGTCTCCAAACCGTGTCATTCTGTCCAGACAGTCACGAGTTACATCTTCAGTCAGCGCCATTGCAGTGTCAAGATTAAAAAAGGCCTGGGGGTGTGGAAAAGATGCTGGAGGAGAGCTGAGTCAGGAGACATGAGTTGGATTTTGCCCATGTGCTGGTGGCTCATCATACAATGGCTGCCCACGGCCCTTCCTGTGACCCAGGCTGGCTTCCTGGAATGAAACAGGAAAGCGTGTGTACACAGACGACCGGTTACAGGGATACCTGGTAGCACCTTGGGAAAAGCAGGAGCCATTGTGGTGTTTGTTTGAGAAACAGGCTTTTACAAAACACAACATCCTGCATTAGATGATTTTGTTTAAACGGCCCCCTCGCAGAGATGCTAGACTGAATGGTGAACCGAGTATTCTCTGGGCAAGCCGTGGAATGACTCAGCTGTGTGTGATTCCTCTCCATTGTTCTGTGTAGTGAAATCCCCCTGTCACTTGAATACAGCAGCATGCGTATCATCGCCGCCTTCCCAGCCAAGGGACAAGAATTTCCCTAGTGTATTCGTGGCTGGTTTTATGTTCAGCATGACACACTGGAGAAGATGGAGCCTTTTTCTATAGTCTCGACTGGTTGTGCTTATTGAAAAGAGCCGTTGTGTTCCCAGGGTGCTGCAGAATTGAGATCAAGAGCTGAGGCAGGGGAGGAGGGGTTACCGGAGTAACTGGGGTCTGGCTCCGATGGGAGCTGTGCTGCAGCCCGTTGATCATCTTTGGTGGGGTTTTCTTTCTACCTCCAACCATTTAATATGCAGCTCCGCTGCTAGCCAGGCAGCAGCCATTGTGCAAATGTGTCAGAACTGGAAACTAGGCTGAATCTTTCGGCTTCTGTGCTAGTTCTGGTCTCTCTTGTCACCATCCAGAAGCAGGAGCTGTTGTCTGACGGTTTCCCTAAATCAGAGATGCTTTGGGTTTTGGTGTTTCTGCCGTGCCACCTGGCGGCTGTGGGAGGGAATGCGCTGAGCGCGTGGGCATTGGAATCCCTTTCTATACTGTATTAATTAATATACATTTGTTTACATCTCATTCTGTGCAGCATATTAGGGAGGGGGATAGAGCCCAGGGCTCCTGCACCCATCAGGCCTGGGGTCACTTCCTGTGTCTGACACTAGGTTGGGCGGGAACCTGCTACAGCTGCCTTGGGCTGAGACTGCACCTGGGTCCCTTCCCCATGCAGCATACCTGATGGGAAGTGAATCCGCTGCAGCCAGAGGTTGGGGGCAACCAACCGCTTGCAGTAGAGAATATGGTTTATGGAGAGAGCTCATTACAGCTGCCCTGGGCTTGAGGGGTTGGCAGCCTCTGGCATGTGGCTTACCCTGGCGGGCCAGGCCAATTTGTTAACCTGCCGCATAGGCAGGTTTGGCGGACCGCAGCTCCCACTGGCTGCAGGTCGCCGTCTCAGGCCAATGCGGGAGGTGGGAAGCCGCGGCCAGCACATCCCTCGGCCCGCAGCACTTCACACTGTCCCCATTGGTCTGGGACAGCGATCTGCGGCCAGTGGGAGCCGTGATCAGCCCAATCTGCTGATGCGGCAGGTAAACAAACTGGCCTGGCCTGCCAGGGTGCCTACCCTGGTGAGCCGTGTGGCAGAGGTTGCCGACCCCTGATGTAGACCCTCGTTACAGCAGCCCTGGCTCCTGGGGCCATCCTTTGCCATGCAGAAAGGTGGGCAGAGTGGCTTAGGGGCTATGGAACATCTGCCCCCTCTCTGTGTGAGGGACTGGGAGCAGAGCCCCTGTTTTGTCAGGGTAGTGATTGTTTTCTGGTTGCTTTGAATTGCTGTCGGGCGGCTTCCCGAGTCATATAAGGAGATGTGATGCTGCGTAAGCTGGAGTCGCTGCGGGAATGCGACGGGGAAGCATTACTCATCAGGAAAACACACAGGAAAGAAGGAAGACTTGGCCTGAGCTGCACACAGCCTGGCCTGAGCCAAGGCCTGGCTCAGCTCTGCTCTGCTCTGGAATGGAAAGGCTGCACTAGGGCAGGGGATTGTTCAGTGGAAGGGGAGGCCGGTGGTTGCCTGCTCTCCCTCGAGGGCGCAGAGGAAGCTGTGCTGTGGGGGGACCCGGCTCTTGCAAAGACCGACAGTGGGTGAGATGGCAGCATAGTTTAGGCAGCGGTGTAGCATATGGTTCCCTTTGCCACTATTCCCTTTTGTGGCTGCAGTGCTGCCGTCTTGTGGTGTGGATGTGCTGGCAATGGAGACCAGGGGGATGATGGGAGCCGGGAGGAAAATTACTCTGAAGTTAGGCTCCTATCTGTAGAGATTGCTAATGTCCCCAGTTTGGATGTACTGGTCCGGTGATGGCTGAAGCCTGGGATACCTGTTCAGCTGTCCCAGCCTCTCCTTGTAGGCAGCACTGTGAGGCAGGGATAACGTGGCTGGGCACAGGCCCCCTCTGTAACTGGACTGCCATCATCCCCCGCTACGAGCTGGAAGTGCCTAGGGGTCAGAAACAGTGATGTTAGAAACCCAGGAGAGCGCTGTAATTATCCGTGCGACATGCTGCATGATCTGGTGGTGATGGTGGCGAGAGGGGACTCTTGAGCTGTGTTCCCATCTCTGCTGCTGCCTCGGCATGTGGCTTTGGACAAGTCTCTTCACCGCTCTGTGCCTCAGTTACTCCTTCTGTAAAATGGGGGTAATGTGACCTTCACCCGGAATTGCTGCTCTGTTAAACCCTGTGCCGTGCGCAGAGGGGCAGAGCGGGAAATGGGTTTGTCTTGTGTTTGTGCATGAGACAAGGCCCTCATTTGGGAGCGTCCTCACTGGCTGTTTATGTTAGGGCCTGATCCAAAGCCCATTGAAATGAATGGAAATGCGCCCATTGAATTCACTGGGCACTGCCTCAGGCCCTGGTCCGTAGGGGATGGATGGGAGGCAGTGTTGTGCCGTAGACAGAACACTGGACTGGGGCTCAGGATGCCTGGGTTCTGTTCCCAGCTCTGCCACTGGCCTGGCTGAGTGAGTCATGTCACAGTGCTGTGCCTCAGTTTCCCCATCTGTACAATGGGGAGAGTGAGATTACCCTCCTTTGTAAAGTACTTGGAGAGCTAGGGATGAATAGCACAAACACAGCAGTTAGGGGTGGCTGTGGTGGTGGTTTGTGCTTGTGGGGTACATGTCCTCTTTAAAAGTCCAGCCCTGTGTCCCTTTGGGTCAGAGTGGGACTGGTGAAGCATGCTGAGGTTCTCTGATGAAAGGCGGTGTTTTCAGGCAGAGTAGGATTGGTTTTCGATTAATCACACTGCATTACGGATGTGTATAATGATAGAATTCAGGAACCGAGCCAACGGTTGCAGAACACTGTATAATATAGAATACTCCACGTAGGACTAGCAGAGGGAGAAATTAAGAGACTACCCATGGGGAAAAAAGATGTGTTGCAGCTGTGGCTTGAAAATCCCTGGGGAGTAGGGCTACAACAGGGGAGAAAAGGGGCAGCTGGAGGACAGGGCGTGGTAGGAGGGGCCACATTTGTTAATGTTGGTTCTTTGGGTGAGATGGGTTCTGCCTCAGGGAAGGGATATGCAGGGTATAAAGTAAGCTATCAGGCCCTGCTGAGAAGCACAGGACCCTTGTGGCTATGACCGTGGTGACAGAACCCAGCTGCAGCTCCTGGATTGGTTTGCATTTGGAGTTTGCTCTGGGCCTGTTTTAGACAACGCTGTAAGCTCAGAACAATCCCATGTGCGGAGTCAACATCTCTTTCTCTTCTCCTCGGGTTCTTGTTTCATTCTAAGATGCACATTCTTCCCCCATCCATTTCCTTTCCAGTAGTACAACCCCCGTCTTGGCCTGAGAAGCCACTGTGAAGGCACCTAAACTTAGCTGTCTGTTTTTGTATGTGTAGAATGGTTTCCATGGCTGGGTGGTGTAAGAAGGGCCCTGTCTGGCATGGCTCCTATCACTACCACCATCTGAGTGCTACTGCCGGGCTCTGAATAGGGCCTGGAGCATCCGGCTGGCATTTCCGGAGCCTCCTGAGCTGTGACAGCGCAGTGAAAGATAAGATTTCTGTGACTTCTCAGTATTTCCCGCGTCCTCCTTGGCCAGATGCATCACCCGCAGCCGGATGAATTACAGCCCGTTATCAGTTTCTCGCAGCAGCCAGAAATGCTTGAAACTCGCTTATGCTGAATGCAGTCGATATTTTTATTTTATTAAAAGAGAAAAAGGAAATGGAGTTAAATTGAGTGGAATTAAGTGCACTCTGGTCCTTTCACTCAGCTCCATGCAGTACGCCTGCTCCAGACCTAGCCCTGGTGAGCCGTGCTCCTGATAACCAGCATTGTCCCTCTCTCCAGTGTCTGCAGAAGAGTGCACTGCCCCCTTAAGGGCATAACTCATTCCTCTGCGCTGCGCTATCCATCCCATGCTGGCTGTAGGGGCCTGTTCTGGACATGGATCAGCTGAGGCAGGCGACTTGCTGCAGGCTTCAAATAAAGGACACAAGGGGTTAGCAGATTAAATGTTCACATCGACTGATACGTCTGCTAGGGCTGGTCCTCCCTCTGAGACCCAACTGGCCACTCAATCAACCTGTCTTTCAAATCTGGCCTGGCTGTTCCCATGGGGCTGCAGTGAGCTGAGATAGCTGGGTCGCTCCAGAAACATAGGCACTCTGCCCACTGCAGGGGGACAAGGCGGCATGGCTGGAGGATCCAGGACTTGAACTGGTGCCCTTCTGTGCCCTCTGGCACTGTGCTTCCTCAATGCCATCTCTGCTGCCGGTGGCAGGGGCACTGGGGAACTGGAAGTGGCCAGGATTGGCACAGCACACAGTACCTACTTACTGTATTGTCTATATCCCTAGGTGCTGGAGCAGTTAATTACACACCATAGCAAAGAGACAGAGCTCTCCCTTCCTGCAGCCGGGTGCCGCCTCCCTCCTTTACTCCATGCATCCGTTACCTTATTGCTTCTGCTATTGTCCTTTTCTCTCTTATTCCCTCCTCCATCTTTCCCTTTCTCTTGCTCGCCACCTGGTCCTTCCCCACCTTTCTACTCGTGCCGCGCTCTGCCGTCCTGTACGTTATCAGCTCTATAGTTATTAAGCCAGCGTGGCCCGTTCTCACCGTTTTCATGTGAGTCTCACATTTGGTGTTTCTTGGAGAGCTGCAGCTGGTCACATGAGAACCTCCGCTTCAATCTGTTTTAAAAAAAAGTAAATTTCTAGGCCTTGTGCTTGCAGAGAAACACTTGAAAACATGACCCAGACACTAGACGGTGAATAAAAAGAACCCACTGGGGGTTATTTTGAAAAGTATAAGGGCTTTTAAGCCAATGTCATGATTTTAGCCCGTCTGACTCAGATTTTGAAAAGCCAGGGGTTGGCAGTCTGGTTGTTTGTGAACAGTGCCATAGGGATGCACACACATGGGCCCTAACTCAGCCTGTGGGAAGGCCTCCTAGAAGTCTGTGCAATTGTCTCCATTGCACCCTTTTCTCTGCGTTACACAGAGTGAAATTCTGTTGATGTGGTAGCTATTTCTCTGCCGCGCTGCTGTTCCAGCTGTTCTGGTGGGATCCTATGAGCTTCCTAAATTCTCCGGGTATCTCCTTTGGTCCCTACGGTTTGGACTGCGGGCTCCGTCACTCTCAGGGACGTGGCGTTGTATGGAACACCGTTGGGAGGTACGTAGATGGAGCTCAGCTCCTCGGAAGAACAGAACCTGGTGGCTAGAGTTGTCTTTCATTTCTCTCACTGCACCTGCCTTTCCCTCTTTCCATTTCTAGCCTTTGGCGAGCACCTTCCCGTTCTGTTTCTCCTCTACCAGGTGCCAGAAGCTTGCCGTTTCCAGTCCGTATGGAGGCTCTGCTCTCCTGGGCAAAGAGAGCACTGCTAGTCCTGGCCAGGTGATTCTGTAGCCTAATTACACCTGCCTGAGGCCAGGCTTTTTGACCCAGCTGTGTATTAATTAACAGGAGGTGAGAGAATTGCAGGAGTTTCTTAGATGCATCAATGTTGCTGCTTTCGGACACTGCCTGTCACGTTGGACAGTGGCTATGCGCCTGCACCCATTTTGAGCCTTAACTATAGAGGGGGTCCATCAAATTCATGTTTAAACCGTGTATGTCAAGGTGCACGCGCTTGTGTTCCTGTTTTCTCTGTCCAAGAGACTGACAACATCATCCGGACAGTGCCTTGATGAGCACCGTCTTCCTTGCTCACCTCCAACGGGGGTGATAGCAACGCGAGAGAGCCTAAAACAGCTCAATCTGTGTAGTTTGGCTACGGCAGAAAAAGGGACACCCAATACCTCCGAAGTAGGAAGTGGGAGTAGCATCACCAAGGAGGAAGCGGGTTTGTTTAGGGTGGCACAGAGAGCTAGCAGTAGGCTGGAATTAAAGCGACAACATAGACTGCAGATGAGGAAGACGTTTGCACAGGTTGTTCCTCCAAAACACCCAACACTGTAAAAAAAGACAATCACAGACACTATGGAATAGCCCCTCTGGGAGTGGAGAAGCCCTATCTCTTGGGATAGTTGATGTCAGACAGAACAAAGCTCTAGAAAACATCTCACAGCAGGAATGAACCTGTTGCCCCGTGGTGGATCTCCACATTAAGTGGGTAGGAGGAGGTGAGCCCACGTTTTGATTCAGGGAAGTTCCAAGCGTCTATTGCATGCAGGTCTCCCCGTCTCTGTGTTGCTATGTATGACTGAAATGCTGCTACTCTGTGTAATAGAGAATAAGGTTTTTCCTGGCTTTGGCAGCACTGTGAGGTTTTGAGGTTGAAGTGCTGTTGGGCTGGCCGGCCTCTGGCCTTGCTTGAGGGTGTTACATTGGATTGAGGCTATTTTCGTTTAACAGTTATGTCCAGAATTGTCACTTTGGCTGATTTGAATCAAACCTGAGACAGATTCTGACCATGTGGGAAGTTCTCAATTCTCGGTCTTGGTGAGCAGAAGTTCCTGTCTCAATGAAGTTGTAGGTGAGAGCAGGCTGAGTTAGTGGTTTCATGCACTATTTCCTGCTTACAAGAAACAGTCTTGCATGCTAATGGGGTGGTGAGGACTCTCCCCTTCAGTACGAAAATTCTTCAGAAGGATCAACTGCTGTTGTCGTCACCAGATCACTTCATTCAAGCTGCATCTCAGAACAGAGCCTGAATCTGTTTCCACCCCCCCCAACAGAAAATCCACATTGAAAAAGAAATTAGTTGTTTAAAAGGTCACGTGTCCAGTAGACTTTGGAGAGAGGGTGCCTTTACTGGAGTGAGGTTGAACAATTGGATATCAGAGTGTATGACCATCAACTTGGGGGTGGGAAATTGAGTTATATCCCAGAAATGGGTCTTTTCTCTCTGCCTGTACTTACAAAGATTAATGATCTGTGAGAGTTTAAATATTGGGGCATCAGGATTTGAAACAGGACTGCGACGTGCAGCTTGTTCTTGAGGCTGGGCTATTTGGGATTCTCTGTCCCAAATAGCACCTGTGCAAAGCGAAGGAGCAATGAGACGTCACGTAACTACAGCACATTGTTAGATACTAACTCTTAATAGAATGGTAGCCGGGTTAGTCTGTATCAGCAAAAACAACATGAAATCCTTGTGGCACCTTAGAGACTAACAAATTTATTTGGGCATAAGCTTTTGTGGGCTAGAGCCCACTTCATCAGATGCATGAAGTGAAAAATACAGTAGGCAGGTATAAATACATGAAAGGATGAGGGTTGCTTTACCAAGTGTCAGATCAGTCTACCAAGATAAATCAATTAGCAGGATACCAAGAGAGGAAAAATAACTTTTGAAGTGGTAAGAGAGTGGCCTATTACAGATAGTTGACAAGTGTTATCCTGCTGTTAATTGATTTATCTCGGTAGACTGATCTCCTACTTAGTAAGCAACTCCCATCCTTTCATGTATTTATACCTGCTTCAGTATTTTTCACTTCATGCATCTGATGAAGTGGGCTCTAGCCCACAAAAGCTTATGCCCAAATAAATTTGTTGGTCTGTAAGGTGCCGCAGGGACTCCTTGTTGTTTTTTCTTAATACAATGACTTCTGTACAGAATTATGCATCTCATTTTGCATTCATGGCAAACTGGACATCAGAGAGACACAGTTAAACGCTAGCTATGGTCAACTACTAAAATAGCTGGGAGTGCCATGACTAATACGAGAGCTAAAATGAGGCCATGTGTGCTCGTTCCCATATTGCTGCTCCAAACTGGAACCTTTTATCCAAACACTCTTCCCTCTAAGCCTTTCATGGTCCAGATAAGATGGAACCTAGATCTGGACGAAACCCGACTTCTGGTGTTGCAGAACCAGAATCACTGCAGATTCTGTTACAGAGATGGAGGAAACACCAGCTCTTATCTGAAGCCCTGCCTGGAACTTTGGGGTTTCTGATGAAACTGAACCGAGATTGGAACCTTGCCCTGCTTTTACAACCCTAAAGCTTGATCTACCCGTGTGATTTTGCAAACCCAAACTTCAGTCTCTTTGGCCCATCTCTATAGATTACATTTCTTCCAGTGGTTTCCTCTCTTCTCCATCTGTTCCCTATTGGGCAGCTTATCCAACCAATCTGGGTAAGTGGTCTGTCCCCATTTTTATTCTTGGAGAGGTTTAACACCAGCATGGTGTGCTCTGTATTTTCCTTCCTGGTTCAGGTATCTTTCTGGAAGTTGTCCCAAATATACAAGATTAAACAGGAAATGTGTGGACTGCAAATGACTCCTTCAAACAATAAATCCCCCCCATAAAACTACAGCCTGTAGGGTTAGTCCTCTCTCAGCTCATTGTCCAACCCTGCGCTGTGAAAGGCACCATCACTTCTACATAATGGATGATGAGGGAGAGGGGCCCAGTGGATGTGCGTGAGGATTGTAGGCAGAAGTGAGGAACAGTGGAGAGCCAGGCTACACAGCCTGGTATTTTTGTGTGTGCATGAGAACTTCAAATGAAGTGGGAACTGCTTCGCCGCTTATGTTACTGTTGCTTGGAGCAGGATGTCCTGGCACTAAAATTATCAGATCTTGGTTGTTTCCTGTTCATGTCCAGGAGATGTCCTTAAAAGACGCAAATGATCTCCAGTGGGCTCCAAACCAAGTTATTTGAAACAATGATGCGCTGTCTCGTAACTTGCCTGGCACCGATTTCAGATGGCGAATCTGCCTGGTGACTCGGAGTAGCCAGTGCAAACAAAGGGTACAGTGTGCCTCTATTGTCTTTGAAAGATACCAAACTGCTACCTTCGTTTCTGAATCGGCTGCTCCTTGTTCAGTGCTGGCCCCAGAGCCACAGGAAACTGGGTTTGTCCTACAGCCAATTGGCGTGAGAGAGTTTATCTTTAAGACAGAGGTTTGGGAACACAATGGGCCAAATTCAGTGCTGATGTAAGCAGGGTGCAGTTCCGTGGAAGTCAGAGGAATCGCCCCAGCCTACTCCAGTGATGGAATCAGCCCGATGCCTGCATTCAGCATGCCTGAAAATGTTTAAAAGTGATCTAATAATGGTGTGTTTCCTCCTGTTTTCTCCTTGAACTTGAGTGTCTGGTCCAGGAGAAGGGACAGTTTCTGAGCAGGCCAATGAGACGGGCCTCGGGCCTTAAAGGCTGTGTCCCCCTGGCAGATGCTGCTCACTGTTCTGGCAGAGTCCCTCCTCTTTCCTTGGCTAGGCCCGTGTTCGTGGAGAGCAGGCATTCCAATGGGCTTAGGTATGGGAATTTAGGAGCATGACGTCCCTCTCTTGAAGGGGAGTTGAAGTCAGATCACTTCAGCACATCAGTGGATGCCAAGGAAAGATGTTTGAGTCAGCCTGACACTCGCTTTCTCTCCCCCTCTGGCTGTGCCCTGTGTGGAGAGATCCGGGGCTTTATCTGATACTTCAGCTGTAACTGGGCCTGCCTAGGGAGGGGGAGAGGGTGACGGGCTCTGGAGCTCTCAAGAGGGAGAGTTGCCTGGTGTGAACCGACAGGAAGTTTCTGTAGTTACTGCGGGCGATGGCTTTCTGTGAGCTCCGCGCCTGCCTCTCGCTGCCTTTCCCTTGTGCTGCTCAAACCATGCAGCTGTAACCTCAGCAGAAAGGAACTTAGAGTCAGACCCAAAGCCCAGAGCTTGTGGAAACGGGACGGAGGCCCCAGGTTGGGGAGAGGTGACAATGCCTCTTTTGGATGGGACCTTTCTGCCACCCGTGGTCTTTGTTCTGAGTCACGTTCTTGGCATCGCTGGGATCTTGTACTTGAGGAGACGGAGGAGAGAAGGTACTGTTCTTCCTGCCCTTAGAGTATCGGGTTCATACCTCCCACCTCCTGCCTCCCTTCGTCACGCTTTGGCTGGGAGCCAGGAAGTCCCCCGAAGTGCGAAGGGGGTGGGTGGTCATGTGGCATGTGCCTGCAGGAGGGGCAGAGCGAGGAACCAAGATGGCTGTTGTCCACTTGTTAAAGGTGTACGGACTTTGTTCCTTCCTCCAAGTGGTGATTCCTGCTGTCATTTGAGACACAGGGCTGGGTTCTGCAGCCCCGTGTGGGGTCCAACATCATCTGGGAGCCACAGCTTTGGTACAAGAGTGCACACACTTTCCGTACTGGCTGCTGCTTCTGGTCTCTCCCAGCACAGGGAATTACTCTGAATTTCTCACTTTCTGTTCTCTTCTCCCCTTGAGAGGAGCAGCATCTCCTCCTGCCATGAGGTGGAGTCAGGGCTGGCACTGTGTGAGTCCAAGCACAAAGAGGACTAAGTAATTGTTACTAAACTTTCTTCTGGTCTCTTTGCTTAGGTGTGAGAGGTGCAGGAGAGGGGGTTGCTTGGAAACACTTTGAAAAGAGTGAGGGTCTCTGGGGAGCCTTGGTGTGGAGGGGGTGGATGGAGAGGGAAGGGAAGGGGCCGTTGGGACATGCTCAAAATTTTCAGCAGCCAGTTCTGTGCCGGGCTCTTCTGTCATTTTCTTTTACAGACAATCCATTCTAGAGCCCTTTGTTACAATAGAATCTCCGTTTGTCAGAACATACACATAGAGCGCAGTCCTGTGGTGGATACATAGCTCTGGCAGAACTCCCGGTTTTTGGTCTGTGTTCTGCCACTGACTCACTGTGCAGCTTTGAGGCTGCCTGCCTCAGTTTCTCAAAATAGGGATTATGTGTGCCCATGTCACACAGCCATGAGGATTCATCAGCTGATGATAAAGCACTTCGGAAATGTAAAGCCTTAGACAAGTGCTAAATATTATCCTATCTTGCACTTCCACACTGTCCTTTTCACTCCAACCCGATCTCTTTCTTTCTGGATAATTGCCTGTTTTCTCTCCCCTCCAGTCCATATCTCTGTCTCCCATCCTTCCCCCCCACTCCTTCAGCTTTTGTTTTTGCCCATTTATATTTCTTACCCCTCCAAGGAAATTGGGCTTCCTCTCTCACTTGCTGTGACATTCCCCTCTGGTGTTGTCTGGACCGGGGATCTGCTAAGTCACTGCAATCCTCTACTCTGGGAGCCAGCCTCACTCACGGGCTGCTCCCGCACAGCCTCTGGCACATAAGCTGTTCCCAGCTGCTTGCAAGTGAATGACACCAGCCAGTATCTCTGATCTCAGACACAAGCCTAGGAACCTCTGTCTTGCACTGTCCAGTTATGCCCACTGGACACTGCAAGCTTATATAAGTTTGTCAGTTTAACAAAGAAATTGATATGTACGAGGCTTGTTACCCCAAGGGGAGTCTCTGACATACTGCAAACCAAACGCACTGCTTCAGGTAGAATAAACAAACAGATTTATTAACTATAAAGGTAGATTTAAGTGATTCTAAGTCAAAGGACAAGAAGTCAGATTTGGTCAAGTGAAACAAAAGCAAAGCGCATTCTAAGCTGATCTTAACACTTTCAGTGTCCTTACAAACTTACAGGTTTCAGAGTGGTAGCCATATTAGTCTGTATCAGGAAAAAGAACAGGAGTACTTGTGGGAGCTTAGAGACTAACAAATTCATTTGGGCATAAGCTTTCGTGGGCTAAACTCCACTTCATTGGATGCATGCAGTGGAAAATACAGATGCTTTTCACCACAGGCTGGCTGCTTTTCAGCCAGGCTCTCCCCTTTGATCAGTATCAAGGGGTAGCCATGTTAGTCTGTATCCACAAAAAAAACCAAGAAGTCCGGTGGCACTTTAAAGACTAACAGATTTATTTGGGCATAAGCTTTCGTGGGTAGAAAACCCAATTTTTTCAGGTCAGTGGCTCTGTCGCTTGGTGGTGGTGGTGTCTGTAGATGTAGGCAAAATGTCTCTCCCTTTTATCATGTCCTTTTTCCCTCTTGACTTTGCCCCCCTCTCCCACCCCCCCGTCAGAGTCAGGTGAGCATTACCTCATCGCAGTCCCAAACTGCCCAAAGGAAGGGGGTGACTCCCTCCAGGGCCTAACCCATTCTTTTGTTGCTTGGCAAAGCCAGTGTCCGTTGTTCCTGTGAGGCTGGGCCGGGTTTGTCCCATCCATGCCCTGACGAGGTGTGAACTGCCTCTCTGTTCTTGGAGAATTTTTGCCTGGGCTTGCTTTAAGCCACGAGGATACATTTTCAGCCTCATAACTATATACATGAAATTATAATCTGTGACCTCACAATAACATCACTGCAACAATTACTATAACATCCATGCTCAGTGCATTATGACACCCAACCTGACAAGCTGCGTTGGATACCACGCAATCGTTTTATAAAGATGAGCATGGGGGTGTAGGATGTTCCCCCAAGCATCACTCTTACATTCTCTGCAGTCAGCATGTCCGGGAGGCAATCCAAAAGGACTCCTCCCCACGCTCTGGGAGGTGGGGAAGAGACTACCTACCTTTCCTTGTTCCCTCTGTGGCTACCATGCCCCAACTGTTTGGTGACCTCTCATGGGCAGGTCACCAGGTAGAGCAGTATAGAGAACAGCCCTGTACCTGCCTGGGAGGCAGTGGAGCAACCAGAGTGCAGCCCTATCTAATGGCTGGGGATGGTGAGTGATAGTCCTTGCTGCTAGTCGAATGGATATTTTATTATGAGAACAGGGTAGGTTTTCTTTTCTGCACCTAGACATGGAAATGCTAGAACGATAAACAGTAATAATACGGCCCATGATCTCCCTGCACACTGGGTCTATTTTAGCTTTTTATCTAAACATGCCAGCTGTTCCCAGGTTTCTCCTGTCCCTTTCCCTCTCTTCCAGTCCCAGGTATTTCGCTGGAGTTAAAAGGAGCAGCCCTGCTTTTCTCCTCAAACATCCTTGTTGATGGTGCTCTGGGATTGACTAGAGTCGCACAGTTGTCACGTTCTTGCTCGCGCCTGTTTTGTTGCATCCATGCAGCTGAAGCATTGGCTACAGAGTGCAACCTCGTTTTGCCAGGTTTGCCCACCTTGAGGCTTTTCCTGTGTTGCTTCCTCAAAAGCTGCGCGTTGGCTCTAGGCTGTGGTCCGGGAGCCAACGGCTGGGGGATAGTTTTGTCTCACCCGGCGTGTTGCAGTTCCCCAACCATTCTGGTAACATAGACTCATAGACTTTAAGGTCAGAAGGGACCATTATGATCATCTAGTCTGACCTCCTGTCCAGCACAGGAAACAGTATTTTATTGTTTCTTCTAAAAATTTAATCTAAAAGGCCATTTCCCAAACCAGATGGGTGAAGATACTGGCTCCAGAGGGGAAACACTCTATAGATTGGTTTGGACTCCTTAAGGTGAATTTAGTGAGGGAAAGATGCTGTTATGCGTCTTTTATACACTATGCAGTGTATGCCTCTAAACAAGCATTAGCTGTAACGTCTCTAGTTAACCCAGTCACCTGGCCCCACTTAATCTCTTCAATGTCAAAGCTGCCTCAGACAGATTTGCTTGGTGGTATGTTTGTCTCCACACCACGTGGAGATTTAATTTCTTTAGAGATACTATCTGTTCCCAGTCTCCCAGCTCCCAGCATAACCCAGCAACCTCTAGTCTTCGGTGTATCTGAGGAACTTGTCCCTCCTCTTTAAAAACGATTGCACTGTAGGTGATGGAAAAAGTGAACCCCACCTGATCCATGTTTTCCTTTATATTAGTGATAGCCTAATTTTTCCTTTTTGGTATGATCATGTCTTATCCTCCCCTAGCTCTGCATATTGCAAACTCGCTCCCTTTCAAGCATGCAGGAAGATCAGGGTAATCTCATAGTAGCTTACCTGGTATAAATAAACACCTCAGTTGCATTTACATCTTCTGCCATACAGTTATTGTACACTCCTTCCAGCTCCTGTCTCTCTGGCATCTCTCCCTCTTTGTTGGTTTTCCACCAGATATGTTTACATGCATTTTTCCAGGTTGAGTCACATTATTTCCCATCCATATGTCTAAACTCTATATCCTCTTCATTTAGCTCTCTGCTTTCAGTGGTGTTCATGCCACCGTTCAGATTAGTAGCAAACACAGATTTTAATCACCCCGTATTCCTGAGTCATTCCATTTCCCCCTTATTCCAGAACAATTAAAAGGTGTATAGAAGGTGACCTGCAAAAAAGACTGTACTGTATGCCCTTTTAAAATGACTTTATACAGAAAGGCAGCAGTTTTTTCCCCAAAGTGTTTGTTTCTTCTTCTTGCTTGTTTTTTACCTCTAGACTGAAAAATGTGGTGACTAGAGAACTAGTGAAATGGTGACACCATCCAGATCCAGAGTAAAACTGGAGCAATTGAGAGGAGATGGGATTTTTAGTCAGACATTTAAAACTTCTGTTGTTTTATTGACATCTATTTAAGAAAAACTTCCTTGAGTCGCTGAAGTTAGTCAACATCACTACTCCTTCAGCTAAGCAGTTGTCAGTCAGTAGCCATCTTTGGGGCCTCAGAGATGCTCCAGTGAAGCTAGGAGAGAGCAGACTGAATGTCCCTGATATTTTTAAGATTAGAAAGAAGCACCTCTGCGTACATTTCAGGCCTTCTTTCTCCTTGATAAAGAAGCCTGAAAGGGCAAGCTGAAGTTTAAAATTCCTGTTCACGTCTCCGTTAATAAAATCGCCTGCCTGCCCAGGTACTCAGTGGATTTCTCCAAACTGGCCAAATTTTGAAAATTGACCTGACTGATAAAAATAGCTCCCCCTCCCCTGAGCTTCCCTCCGTCCAGGGAGGGTGAGACTTCTCCTCAGGTTGTCATCAGTACTTGAGAGAAGCCAGGGAGCCCAGGCGGCATGTGGACAATGGTGAAATCTAGCAGGCTTGGAAGGCGTTTCTCTGAAACAAATGGGGAAAAGCCGATGTGGGGAGCAACAGCTTAGAAGAGGCTAGTTATGAATTGCGATGATGGGCTGCAGGCCTTTCTTTCTTTCCCAGCGCAGAATTACTGTCTGTGGAGCCCCCAGTGGTGCAGGCTCTACTGCTGCTCCGTTGGATGGGTCTCTGCCCCCGGACCGGGGGCTTGGCTTTGTGTTGGGAATGCAACTGGATCTAGGGTCGTCTCCTTGTGACAGATGATTGGCCTGCGGCGTGCCTGTTGAAATAGCGTTAGGAAAAACAGATGTATACAGGGAACTTGGGGATCGGAAAGGTGGAAAACTGTATGAGCAGTGTCAAATCCTTCTCCTGTGTGTACCTGGTCGCAGCTAGAGCCCTGAAAATCCACAGACCATTTTTGCGGATCGGAGATCGGATGCGGATACAAATTTTGTATTCACGTAGGGCTGTAGTCACCTTGACCTGGAGGTGGCTCTGTTGGGGGAGGATGTGAAAAGGAATTCACCCTGTTTGTTTCAGTCTTGGTCTTCTCCCTATATCACTCCACCAACCCCATCCTGGAAGGCAGGGCCCTCATTTGGGGTGAGAGGGAAGTTTAGCTTTGACTGTCCCAGCTAGACTCCATTGCTAGGGAGAGAGGAGAAAGCTTTCCTCTTGCTTTCCCACACTGTACCCAAAGAAACTCCATTTTAATGCAGCCCAGGTTCTCTCTCTAGCTGGGTTTGGCATCAATGACTGACAGTGGAACTAAACGCCTTCCTTCCTTAAGGGCGATCATCTCCCCTCCCCAACCTCTGTTACTTCTGGTGACTGGTAGAGCTGCCTGCACTAAGGATGCCTGCAGAGGTGAACAGATGGTGCCTCTGACTTGTCTTTGATCTTCATTTTAGCACCTTCTTTGGAATGTCAGCGGAGTGAGATTTGATGTAGAAAAGGCAGAGAGGAGGTGGCCCTGGCCATGGCAGCAGGGTATAACGTGTTAAATGATCAGGAGGACAAGAGTGTTTGGTCCTGCAAAGGCTCTGACCTCCAGAACAAACTGCCAAGCCAAGCCCAGTTAGTACATGGAGCAGCATGGATTTGTTTCCTGAAATTTTTGCTTGATGCTCATTTAGCCCAGATTATATCTGCTGTGACACTTGTCAGGAGTTTCTCTCAGGTTCTGTCCACAGTGGGCTCACAGCTGTGCCAGCCAATTATATTATAGATTGTTACAAAGAAACAAACAAAAATCCTCATCCATGCCAGCGAGGTAAACTGTTATGCAACTGTGCTTAAAGCTAGTCTGGTTCTGGTCCAGGCGTGGTTGGTGTGGAAGGACTCCTCTACAGCTGAAAGCATTATACATGAAATACACACGTGAAAGAGTTTTTCTGCACCAGTGCGGCTCCACCAGCATGCCACAGAGACGGGATATAGGCCTTTTTACCAGAGTGTCTGACCCTATCTGGCTGAGTGTGCTGTGTGCTAAGGATTCACTCTACGTTGGGTATTTATATGGCCTCTGATATCTCAGTATCTGAATGCCTCCTGATTCTTAATGTATCTGTGCACATCACACTCCGATGAGGTAGGGAAGTGCTGTTTACCCATTTTACCAACGTGCAACTGAGACACAGAGTGGATGAGTGACTTGACCAATGTCACATGTGGAGCAGGGACTTAACCCCACATCTGCCAAGTCCTAAGCTGGTGCCCTACCCGCTGACCCCTCGTTTCCCTCTCTACGGTTTTGACTGTTATATTCCGGATGAATTCAGGCTATCGAAGTTCACTAGTCTAGACTCAGCGCCAGAATCTGTCTCGTTAGTTTCTTTGGTCGTGACTGGTGTCCTTCATGACACTTCTCTGCTGCTGGACTCTTTCTGCTCTCGTCCTTCCCCTGCATGCCGGCCAGGTCGCTGACAATAACAGCTTTGCTTTGCCCCTGCCCGCTATTCTCGTCTGGAATGCCAGGCCCGTTGATTGGGTATCTTCTGGGTGGTGAGGGGGTGGCCAGAGGAAAGCCAGCCAGAGAGCCTCTGTTAGGCAGGAGGGAGAACTGAGAGGAGTGGAGGGGGAGCTGTAACAGGTTGCTTATCAGGGTGACTCTGGAAAAGATTAGCCAGTGAGAGATAAGCTTACAATGACTTAATATTGTTAGCAAGAAGTAACAGGGCATTATTATTAGCTCCTGGGGTGGTCGGGGTGGGGGACGTGTAATGTAATTAGAATTAAAGAACCACCCGGAGGTGGTAAAACAGGGCAAAAGAATCTTCTGTGTGAAATTACGAAAGTGCCGAGAGAGCCAACTCAGGAGCTACTTGCCTGCAGAAATCTCCAGGGGAAGGTCCCTGAAGCTGCTCCCTGCAAACACTTCACAGGAGAAGAAAATCTAAAGTTTTACTTGCCCTGCCTGCTCTGGTCTGCCCCGGGGCATGCTGGATCTGGCTCCTGGGCAAAGTGCCTTTTCCTCTCTGGAAAGGATGGCAGCGCTCAAACCAGCCTAAGGTCTGAAGAGGAATTATATTTAGAAGAAGAAAGGAAAGCGCAGCGGCAAAGTAGCCCCCGTTATCTCTCCTGTGGCCGTTCTGAGCTCGCTGTGTGCAGGATCACAGCCTGTAGCCAGAGGGTTTGATGCTGAGCTCTGGAACTTCAAGGCAGGGGAAACCATTTGTGAAGAAGCTGCTGGCTGGCCAGCGTGGATGAAAAAGCCCTTTATTGTTCTCTCACGTCACAGTTTGCGAGACTGGTGCAATTAACCAAGAACTGAAAAACAAGTTGGAAAAACAAACCAACAGCCTATGTGCCGGGTTAGTGCAGAGACTGGGCCTTGTCGCATTCAGGGTCCAGCTCTCAGGCATGGTGGGACAGTAAGCTGGACCTGTTGGGCTTTCAGATGCAAAGCAGATATACTGGAAAATCTCCTCCCAGGTACCTGGAGTCAGTGTGACCTGCATTGTGAGGTACCCTCTCTGCCTTTCTGTTATGCCCTGGGGCTGTGCTATTCTGTGGAATGCCTCTTGCATGTTTCCAGGAACCTTGGAGTGGAGAGTAACTTTCTTTTTCCTTGTTGTGTGGAAGAATAGCATCGGCCTGACACGTCAGGGAGCTTTGTCTGCAGGATATGGGCACTGAATTTTCACATTGATTGAAGCCCCCTTCTGCGAGGATTCTAGTCTGCATTTGCCTGGGTCAGAGAAGACAGTGGGGACCGTGGCTGCTTCACACAGGATGTTGCCACTCGTCATGAGGACTAGCCTAATGCATGGCTCAGCAGGATATGAGGCAAAATCTGGGCTGATTCTGAATGACCAGTGGCAACTTTAACTGCCCCAGTGAGCAGGTGCAGGTCTGTTGTGCCCAGTGGCTATGTAAAGTTGTTGTACAAGGCGATCAGTCGCCTTTGCTTCTGGGTCTTGGTGCTTCCCCTGCCATTCCAAGCTGGGAGCGGCTGGAAGAGTGACAGCATCTGCGCTCTCCTGTTGGTGAGGGGAGAACTCCTCTCCACGTGGTGAGGAGAACCGTTTACATTTGGATGGGTTTCTGGAACAAGGTCCTGAAAGGGAACTGTGTCTTAAAGCAGGCGGTAGGAAATGGTGGGCGGAGCCCCAGTGGAGATCTGAAGAGACATTTGCTTGGGACAGACCCAGCCAGCACACGCAAGACTGACTTGAAGATACTTTTCCTGTTTCGGTTGTGGAGGATGCTAGTGCAAAAGCCCCGTGGCGCACTAAGGATCTAGCTCTGCTGACGCCGAGAGCAAGCGGTGGAGATGTGGCACATCTACAGGGGAGAGAGGGAGCTGAACGCACACTTGGTGTGCCGGATGTGCTGCATTGGTTAGTATCTTGAGTCTACTTTGTTAATGCCTGGTGGGCTGGAGAGAATCCGAAATGCATTGCTCTCCTCTGACTCACACGGAGGAATCTGCTATAACACAGGTTTCAGAGTAGCAGCCGTGTTAGTCTGTATCTGCAAAAAGAACAGGGGTACTTGTGGCACCTTGGAGACTTTGAGCTATTTCGATTATCATTTCAAAAGTTTTTTCTCTTACTTAATTGGCCTCTGAGAGTTAGTAAGACAACTCCCACCTTTTCATGCTCTCCGTATGTGTATAAATATCTCCTCAATATATGTTCCATTCTATGCATCCGAAGAAGTGGGCTGTAGCCCATGAAAGCTTATGCTCAAATAAATTTGTTAGTGTCTAAGGTGCTATAAGTACTCCTGTTCTTTTTGCTATAATACAGGCACTTTCTCATGCTTTAACCAGCCTGCGTTATCTTCAAGGTCTTGATAGCACCTAGCGTAGGGCAGACAGGAAGAGAAGTTGGGCTCATGGCTGGGCTTTGGGAGAGGGGTGGCATTTTGAGCAGGGGGGAGAGGATGGTGACTCGGTTTTATATCGCAGTAGTTGGACTCTGGTGCCCATTAGCTGCCCTCTTCTGGGTCCTTATGCTTTGGTACAGTGCCTGCTGCTTTACCAGGAAGCCATGCTTGAGCAATAATCTCACATGGCAAGGGCAGGGATGTATTTTTAACAGACCCGTTGGCTGTTTTCAGCTCCTGATCCTGGCTGTGCTGCAAGGGGAGGAGTAGTTCAGAGGAGTGAAAAGCCTGGAGGACTCCCTCTTGGACCTGGCTACAGTGACATTGCAGTGCCGTTGAATTTTCTCACGGCAATCCCCAGAAAAAATAAGGCATAGAGAAGGCAGGAGGTATTTCATAGGAGATGGTGTGTTACTGACCAGGTTTAAAGAATGGGGATGTCTTGGGTGTATATAGTCAGTCACTGGCACAAGAACAGACTATGCAGCTGGTTGGAGTGTGGGAAGGGAAAGGAGATTAAAAGATGAAGATGGTACTTACAGACCTGCTAGATCCAGCCTTTTTTTTTCTTTCTAGTGGGGGGTGGGATGGGATGAGGTTTCTTGGGCTTCTGGGGCTGCCTCCAAAATCTCAGGGCCGTGGGTCAGTGGCTGTCTCAGGTGCTGGGACCCCAGAAGAGACAAAATAGTATAGAGGGCTATGGGTACAGTCCAGACAAGATGCAAATCAGGCAGTTCACAAATTGTCTGCTATGTTTGGAGGAATTTAAAGGGAGAGAGATGCTTGCTTGCTTTTTCTTTCTGTCTTTAAGAAACTGTTTGCCCCTGTTCTTAAACTGGTGTTTGGTCTCTTCCTTGCGTTCAGAACTGGCTTCCTGAATATCGGTCAGATCTCTCCGCAGAGAGCTAAAGGAACTGACTGTCCCTCCTCCTCCCCTGAGTCGGTAACAGCTTATGCCCAAATACATTTGTTTGTCTCTAAGGTGCCACAAGGACTCCTCCTTGATTTTGCTGATACAGACTAACACGGCTACGCTCTGAAACCTGTCACATTTGAATCTGTGGATGCTCAGAAATCAATACAGGGACCCCTTAAGGAAGAGGCGGGGCCACTTACTGCTTGATGAAAGCAGTGCAGGGAACTGGCCTGGAACAGTTACTGAGGCCTTGGCTACACTGGCGCTTTACAGCGCTACAACTTTCTCGCTCAGGGGTGTGAAAAGACACACCCCTGAGTGCAGCAAGTTACAGCACTGCAAAGTGCCAGTGTAAACAGTGCCCCAGTGCTGCGCTGCAAGCTAATCCCCACGGGGAGGTGGAGTACCTGCAGCTCTGGGAGAGCTCTTCCCCAGCGCTGGCACTGCGACCACACTCACACTTCAAAGCGCTCCCGTGGCAGCGCTTTGGAGTTTTGAGTGTAGCCAAGCCCTGAGAGTAGTGAGGATGACCACAAGTCAAAGTGAACTGTAGAGGCCTATGAACCTTCCTACCCCCCCTTGCTAGCAGGGAGGCCAATGGTTGTGTGCACTGTGGGATCACTGAATGTGAACACTGGGTGCTAGGGCTGAAACTTGCACTGTTCACGCACTTGTGCAGACCCACATGTATGCACTGTCCATTTTGTTGTTTACAGAGGATATAAACTCAGTGTGTGTTGCTGTTTGTGTAGATTGGTTCAGACTGGGTGTCTGATAGACGTCTGAGCTCGGCTGGATCAGAAAGTGATGACAATAGCCTCCTATTCTCAATTCGGTGGTAAAATGGGCGTACGTTTTCAGAACGGGCAAAGTGGATCTTCCGAGAACTGGCCTTTCGCCAGCTTATTCTCTGGAATTAGGGTTGCCAGTTTTCGTTGGATGGATTCCTGGGAGGTTTCATCACATGATGTAATCTTTAATTAAAGATTAATCTTTAATTCCTGGAGACCCCAGGATGATCCTGGAGGGTTGGCAACCCTTGGTTTAGGATACCAAATAATTGAGACCTTAAAAAACTGGGGTTATTTATGCTAATTGTCTCTGGCACTTTTTACAAGAGTATTGCCTAACATTTAAATTCCCCTCCCCCAACCCCCGCTGCAATATACCATGTGCCTTTCAGCTGCTGCTGTGTGAGTGTAGTTGGTGCAACACCTTCAGGGGGAGAGGTGCCTCCGACATGTAAAGGTCACTAGTGCAGTGCAGTGTTACTCAATTCATCTTATCACTAGTGAGCAACTTTAGTGGGATTTGGGCTGGCAAACAGATAAATGTGCCTCAGCAACGCAGTGATTCATCTCTGTCGTTAGGTTAGATTGTCCAGTGCCCATCCCATGGGACGGCAAGCAGGACCGGAGCCTCTACGTGCTATTGTAACACAAAGTGGGTTTTACCCCATGAAAGCTTACGCACAAATAAATTTGTTAGTCTCTAAGGTGCCACAAGGACTCCTCGTTCTTTTTGCTGATACAGGCTACTACGGCTACCACTCAGAAACAAATATTAATAGTGCCTAAGGAAAGTGGTGGAGGTCCTATCTCTTGGGAATTTAAAAACAAGGCAGGACCAGGACTTGGGAAATACACTAGAGGGAGCAATCGTGAAATGTCCAGGGAGTGTGTGTGGGGGCGATGGATGAATATTTCTGTCTGCGGTGAGTCCAGAAAAGTTGAGAGTGCTGGCGATGTTCATGACACATCTGAGACTCTCAGATACCATGGTGATGAGCACAGTATAAACACCTACAAAGAGAAGGTCCCGTTTAAGGAGGATGCTCTTGAGCAGAAGGCAGAGTGGGGTTTGGTCTTTGTAGCTGGGATGCTTCAAGGTGTACAGGGAGGTTTTCAGGAGTTTTTGGAAGAGGACTTGGGGAACACTTGGAAAATCTTAACTGGGGGGGTCTTGTAAGCATTAGGGGCATTGGGAAAGAAGGGATGGGGTGAAGGAGGTGAAGGGAGCATTTGCAGAGAGGTGTAGGTGAAGTTGAGAACGGAAGTGCAGGCAGGGGTGGATTTGTGCACAGCTGTGGAAGTGAATATCTTGAAGCTGATTCTGGAAAGCTGTGGAAGCCAGGGGAGGGATTGAGGTAGGAAAGAGACCTGGTCAGGGCCATGGGAGAGGGTAATCTAGTTCTGATTGCCTGAAGCATTATGACCCTTATCAGTAGATAAGATTCAACCACTCAGGAATCTAATTGTCTGCCAGAGATATCCTTGGTGCAATGCAAAACATTATAGGAGAGGCATTGTGGCCTAGTGGAGAGAGCACTGGCCTGGGAACCTGAAAGACCTCAGTTCTGTTCCCAGCTCTGCTACTGGCCTCCTGGGTGACCTTGGGGAAGTCACTTCATTTCTCTGTGCCCCAGTTTCCCCATCTGTAGAATGGGGCTAATACTACTGAGGTTTGTTAAAGCTCTTTGAGCTCTACTGATGAAAAATGCTACATATTGTTATTGCTGCTTGTTCATGGTCTTTCAGTAAAGCAGAACACGGAGTGTCTCATGCTGCAGAGACTGTGAAGCAAGCACCCTTCTGGTCCAGTATGGAGGCGCCATCTTTCTCTCCAGATTAAGTCCTTAAAATCAGAAAATCCCGTTTCAGGCAGGAGCTGGCAGAGCTGCTGAGGGGATTAGCCTGATCTCTTTCCTCTTTACAGGTGTGACAAAGAGCGGGGAAGGGAGGGGAGAGTGTTTTGTCTAGACTAGAGCACTAGTTCTCAACCAGGGGTCCAGGACCCCCTGAGGGACCACGAGCGGGCTGGGAGGGGGGGCGTGCCATGCAGGACCAACATTAGACTTACTGGAGCCCGGGGCAGAAAGCCAAAGCCCCACCATGCAAGGCTGAAGCCCAGGGTCCCGCCACCTGAAACTGGTGCCAAAGCCTGAGCAGTTTAGCTTCGCAGGACCCTCAGTGGTGTACGGCCCTGGGGCAGTTGTCCTGCTTGCTATCACCTAATGCAGCCCTGGCTTTTATATGCAAAACCAGAACAAAACAACTAGTTGTGGCACAGGTTGAGGACCCCTGGTCTGGAGGAATGTAGCTGAATCTCAATAAGATCTCGTTCCCTGGGATTGCCAGAGTCTGCTCTCTAGAGTTTTCCAAATATTGTCCACTCTCCGTTTATTCTCCCCCTCCCTGAAGCAGTAAAGAGTGGCTCCCGCTGGCCAGTTCTTACACTTGTGCCAGGGTTTATCTCCTTGATGGTTCTCCCCTTTGTTTAATTGTATCTGTTCACTGAGAACGGCAGAACAAAACCTGCCAGACGTCTCCCCTCCATGTTTCCATTTCACGTTTGATCCAGCTGCAATTTCCCAGCACCCGCGTGGGAAGAGCGCTTAAAGTTTCCCCCGTTGAGCACCTGGTCCTCAAAATCAGTTAACCTCTCAGAGTTTCTTCACAGAAGTCTTGATGGTCTCAGAGCTCATTAGGGCTGTGGCCCTTTTGGAGGGAAGGGGGATGGTCCGTGAGACGGACTTGTTGGATATCCCGCTATGAGGAACTGCGTTGAGAAGTGAATCGTTTGGTGTCGTGTTTATGTGTGCGGGGATGAGCCAGCTGCTCCTGCTAACTGTTGAGCAGATCTCTGTGGTTTTTGACATAACTATACATAGGTTGATGATATCTGTCTGTATCTGTATGAGTTTTTTCATGAAGTTGATGGATTTCCACTTCATACAGCTAAATGCAGTGCCTTGCATAATGACAGGTTTCAGAGTAGCAGCCGTGTTAGTCTGTATCCGCAAAAAGAACAAGTACTCCTGTTCTTTTTGCAGATACAGACTAACACGGCTGCTGCTCTGAAACCTGTACATAGGTTCAGATCCTAAAGCCAGAAGGGACCACGCACGGTGATTACGTAGTCTGACCTCTTGCATAACACAGGCCCTGTGGTAACCGTCTGTCCCAAATCTGGACCTTAGTGTACAAAATCTGGGTGCTTACTGTGAACCTCCCCAAGCTTATACCCAGCTTGGATCTTATTTCGCTGCCACCAGATAGTATTGAGGCTACTATCAGCCTGGGTTCCCCCAAATTCCTTGGGGGGGGACCC